>NW_007734906.1:71651-83613 GCF_000696425.1 Galeopterus variegatus
GTCTAAGTCAGACACGTAATTTGAATTATAATCTCAAGACTTTATTCAAGGAATAAGACTTGTTTTTAGTATGAATATCTGCAAATAGAGAATAGCAGAAAGAACATTTTTTTTCTATAAAATAAGGGTTTTTCTTATGATCAGTTTAGAGGCAGAAGTGGGAGGAAAAGATTAACAGCAAGCCTATGATTCTCTTCTTGGAGATAAGAATTATCTTTGAGAAGATAAAATAGGAGTTATGGGCCTCCAATATACTTTCCTATAAACATAGTACGTCCTGTCGACATGTCTCATCAACATGCTAATGGTAAAGAACAGAGCTCCTATTTTTTTAAAAAAAATAAATGATTTTAGAAGAATATACATGTTCTCCATAGACTGTTTATTACAAATACACCTGAAATTATGGATTTAGAAAGCATGGTTGTCTGGAGAATGGGAGATAGTTAAGTAGTCACTTTAGGCTCATGTAACTAAATGAGGATAACACTGGGAAGCCCGCAAATTGAAACAGCTTCTTTTCTGAACTGATTTTTGGCATGCATCATTCAGAAACTTCTATTTTAATCCAATACCAAGGAGGGTCCTAATGTAAGAGAAAAAAATTTCTTGGAAATTGTGATTGATAATTGCGTGCTCCTTCAGAAGTAATTAATACCTTTGTGCTGGGTTCTTATTTGAATCTTTTGAATTATTAATCAAGCTTGATGTCAGGTAAGAATAATCATTCCCATGGGCCTGTTTTAACAATTTAGCTCTTTTGTCAACACAGGAGGGTTACAAAGTCTTTGTTATTTTTAGCATCATCTATTACCATCAACCACCCTGCCATCCATGTTTGTATGGAAACATGCATCACAGTTACTGGGAAGCTCTTTTAATGTCTCAAACAAATCAGAGTCGGAATCTCTGAATTCAGATTTTTTTTTTTTTTTCGC
Source organism: Galeopterus variegatus (assembly GCF_000696425.1). Classification (NCBI taxonomy): domain Eukaryota; kingdom Metazoa; phylum Chordata; class Mammalia; order Dermoptera; family Cynocephalidae; genus Galeopterus; species Galeopterus variegatus. Next base: position 72,590 of record NW_007734906.1, read on the forward strand.
AAGTTCTCATGCAATTGTTAAGCTCCATTGAGTTTTAGAACCGCTGTCATAGGCTGTATTTTTTTTATCGACTTCAATTAGATAGTAATGGTTTCACCCAGGATATAGTTTGTACCAGAAACTTTATCTTTGAGATACCATAGAACAGTAGGACCCACTAAGAGATAAATTTACACATTTTAATACCCCAGGAGGTGACAGACAGAAAATAACTTTCATATAGTATGGGATAGTCACATGTAGGATTTAACTGATTTTGCATAAAAAAGAATCTAATCCATGCCAGCTAATGTTTCATTTTAAACTTTTAAACACTAAATATTGAAAAACGACTCTATTATTTATAGAGAACATAATACAGATCAAAACCCCTGAATAAAAAGATTATCCATGTTTGCTGGCTTAGTAAACAGTCTTTCACGTCTTGACTTCTTTCCAAAAAATCTGTTATGGTGGCAGTATTTATCAACTTTATAAAAATCACTTATTTTAAAAATCTAGCGCAATAACCTTCGTGAATAGTCTCTATTTAAATGCAAATTTTAGGTTCCTCCTGTCATAAAAAGAATTTTTCAATAAAAAAGAGGTGTGTGTTTTTTAATATTAATGGCCTGTTTATCCCACTACATGACTTGGCATTAATATCCAGTCACAGGAGATTTGTCTTAGGGAGGGGATAAAAAAGATAGATGCACAGGAAATATTCCCAAATCTTCTGGGGGTGGGGGGAGATGTACTAATGGAATATAAAAAAAGTTTTTAAAGTGGAATTTTGAAAATGGTTTCACTTAAGAAACCTAATTCTATTTTACAACAAAATCTAAAATAAAATAGTCTCAGTGCCTGCAGTTTCCTGTAGGGGAAAGGATTTGCAGTTTTATAAATCTTCTTACTGTGATATAAAGAGATATGGCTGGGTCTCTTGATTTCAAAATTTAAACTATTTCTTTTTTTATTTTTTATTTTTTTCCAAATGGCTTCTATTTTTAAAATGAACACATATTGTTGAGCATATATTGAAGAAATGTCTATTGAAGGCCATTTGTGCACAAGGCACCCTGACTGTCGATGTGTGATGGCCAATCCCTGCTTTGATTTCTTTAGTTTCATGCAGCTGAGTAAATATATGCCTCACATTGTTAGAAACACTTCCAATTCCTGCACCTATTCCAACTGAGCAGGTAATTGGAGCAATAGCTCAGTCTTCCAGCTTTAAATATCATATGACAGATATGACAATTATGATTAGCAGTAATACAAGCCAAGGTTAAAAGGACCTTAAGGTAAATACAAACAATATGCAGTGTTGGGAAAATAGAGTAATTTAATCAGGCCCTCTCACCTTAGGTCAGGTTTGGCGTGGCGCAGCATTCTTTGTAAGCAAATTGTGTGTGTGTGTGTGAGTGAGTGGAGTTGGTGCACATGCGTACCACTGTATCTTTTTAGTTTTGTAGCTATTCTTGAGTTCTTGAGAGAGTTTGTGAAGCAGGCTGGCTGGCTGGCTTTCTACTGCCTTGGGTGGCAGCCATGCTTTCCAACCTGCAGCTTCCAAGGACCTGTTTGCTGGTTACCTAGCTCATTAGACTGTGGTGGTGGTGGTGGTGGGGGGTTCTGGTGACCCAGTCTGGCATGTGAAGGGTTTGTGACGCAGTCTGTGAGTGGGCTTGAGGGGTCTGTGAGCTCTAGACCCAGCCCTAGCTTTACAATCGGCCCAGTCAGCAGGATTACCGGTAGGTAAAAGAGCCTGACAGCCGGTGTGGTCGTGTAGCTAGACATGCAGAGCTGGGGAAAGGGGCAGGGGCAAGGAGAGGGGAAAATTTGTGTGGGCTTTAGAAACCAGTATCATTTAAATCTTGAAGAGGGTAAATATATATGGAGAAATGGTGGAAAAACTGAACCTTCCATATGGAAAAGTTAAATCAATGAAAAGACACTAAATTAAATATTAATAAGATTTACTTTGTACAGTAATTTTAAAGAAACATAAAATGATGATAGGTAAAAGAAAAGTTCAGTTTGACTCAAATTGGGGATGGCCTTGAATGGCAATGAACTTAATTGTAATTTTGGGCATCATGAACGGAAAATTATGAAAGGCTTCTAAAGAGATAATGTGGATATCAAAACTTTATCATTTGCCAAAATTAATAATTTATTTCTAACTGCAAGACCAATATACTTTGAATAATGCAATTAGGAATAAATTAGTAATCTTACTTATTTCCTTAAGGAGAAGACTATTTCTATCTCACTCTAACATGAAGGTAGAAAATAACCAGATTCAAGTGAAGGCTAAGAAAATCATTTTGCAAGTCAAGACATGGATTTCTCCAATACTGTAGCTTTGTGTTCCTGTATTCCTTTATTTCTAAATGACACCAACTTGACTCTCTCCTATAGAATGCTTCCTCCCATCTGCCAAGTGTGTTAAGATGGCTTGGCTGAATTTCTCAGCTGGGAACTTTAGAAATTAGCACTTTAGGTTAGCCCTGCTTTGGACCTTCAGAACAGACTTATGTTTTCCTTTTTATCTCTATCTCTCTCTTCTGTTCTTAATCAACATTCCCCTCATCTTAGCATCAGAATGACTAAATGGTGTACTTCAATGGGTTGACATAAGCACATGCCACAAGACAAGGGTTCTCAGAGGCAAATTATGTCACACTCTCTAAAACTAACTTTATTTACAACTACATTGCTGTGTAAAGTCTTGTTGGGAAAGTAGAACAATTTCATCAGGCCCTCTCACTTTGGGCCCAGTTGGGGGTGGTTCAATAAACAGATTGTGTGTGTGGGTGGAGTTAGTGCGCCTTCGCAGTGCCACCACCTTGGCTGGAGTTTTACTGCCTCAGGCAGCTGCTGCCACAGAAGCAGCCATGCCTTTCCAACCTGTGTCTTCCAAGGACCTGTTTGCCAGTTACCTAGCTCATAGACCTTCAAAAACAAGTTTATCTACTTCCAAGATACAGTGGGACAGATATTGGGTACACATTCCCATTCCAGAAGGGAGGAATAGAAAGTAAAACAGTCCCCAAACAAATCCAAAACCCAAACAGGGCAAACATTAAGCACACTGGGGCATCTGGACCCCTAAAGCATTGGGCAACCTCGTTCCTACAGCTCCACCAAGTGCAGACCATTGAGCTGCCCTTGTGCCTGCAGCTTCTCCAGACCAGTGCTGCACTTTGCCAGCAGCCCCACGGTTCTAGGCTCCTGATGGCAGTCCCACCATCCTGGCTCCACTAGACAATTCCTCAACAGCGGTTCTCTGTGGGGGCTCCGACCCCACTTTTCTGCTCCACATTGCTCTGTAGATGACCTCTGCAGAGGCTGCCACACCTCCACTCCTTTCACATACTGCTGGCCTGCAAACTTAACACAACATGAATGCCACCAAGGTTTTCGGCTTTTTTTCTTCAAAAGTGCTGAGACAGGATTGCTCCAGCCAGAGCGGCTGGGATGCAGGGAGCAGTTGGCCCAGGGCAATGACACCTCAGATCTGCCCTATCAGACAACTCAGTCCTTCTAGGATGGGAGGGGTGCTCTCCCAAACTTCTCAAATGCCCTCAGGGCCTGTGATGGGTGGGGCACCCATACAGACTTCTCAAATGCTTTTAGGGCATTTTCCCCATTTTCCTGGTTTTTAGCAACTGACTGCCTCATTGCCAAGCTAATGTCTTTAGCAGTTTATCTGCTTCACCCTTATGTTTTTCTCCATCGTCTTTTGAATTACCTAATTCGGCTCAGCTTATACCAGCTATTCACTCAGTCTCAGGAAGTTTTTTGCAGCATTCGCCCACAGTTCAAACAGCTGCATTCACTCAGTCCATCAAGGAGTAGCTGCCTGGCCCTTGTGCATATCTGCAGCTCTTTTGTAACAGCTGCCACCGAGACAGGGTGTAGTAATGGAGACGAACTTTTCCACCTTTTCACCAGGTGAAAACATACTTGAAATTCTGCAGGGGCACCCATCCTTGAGTCATCTGCCCATCTGCATGTGGCACTCTTTTCTTGGGTTTATACGGCACCCATCTGGCCCTCAGGTTTAAGTGGCACCCTCTGAGCCTTTTGCCTTCAGACAAATGCAACATGTGTTTACTATATTGTCTCTAAAGCACATTACACTATTCCCCCTAGGTCCCATAGATGTAGCAGCCAGGCAGCCAGGGGCTCTCCCTGTTTCTGCTGCTTTACTGTCTCCATTTCTCATGCAAAACAGGTTGTGCCTAGAGACGCAGTTTTTCTCAACTAGTCTGTAGATAGAAACTCTGGCTTTTGTATTAGAAAAGAACTTGGAAATAAAATCTGAATACTAGGGATTATTTCTGGTATTGGATCAGGTATACAGAGCAAGTTGCATCTCAGAAGAATTTAGGTGGTTCTACATTTTTCCTCCATCCCCCATCTCCCCTCCTTCCCATCTCCATCAAGGAAATGTTCTGTTTTCTAGAGGCAGAGCAAAGGTATCTGAAAATAGAAATAATTTTATGGTAAAGTCTTATGAGCCTTCTTCTACAAGCTTTAGTAAAGAGTTATTTCTATTTGATGAGAGCCCACACTTCAATTGCTACTGCAGTGTTTTTGGGGAGGAAGGTGGGGTTTTTCAGTTTGCTTGTTTGTTTTCTCTATATATTTCTTTGCTGTTTTCAGTGAGACACTTTAGAGGGGTTAAGGGAGGTGGGCTTAGAAGTATATACACAAACATTTCTCTATCTGTAAATAGAGAACAGGCTTTTGAATGGTGCTTGAAGAACACTGTTGAGCTGCTACAAAGGTAGTAGTGTTTCAAATAGAAGAGAGAAACAATGATGATTAAAAAGCTCATTCCTTAAGTCACTTTTTATTCTGATGATTAATAGTACTTTTAAAACCAGAGCCTAAATCTTGAGGAAACATGAGCAAAAGTTCAGGAGGGGAGAGATTCAAAGGGTCACTAGAAAGGGCTTTTTCTAACCCCTTATTCTGACTCAGGAGGAAAAGCTTCTATGTCTACAAGGAGTTAAGAATTAACCTATAAAGGTTTCTGTTGAAGGCACAAACAGGCAGCGGAAATGTTGCTGAGACTCACCCAATAAATTGCCATTGGGGATTATTCCACTCACATAATTTAGAGATTTAAATGTGAATGAAATGCAGCCTTCAGAGCTTAAATTAATAACACCAATCCTGGGAAATAGAAGATTTAAAAAAAAAAGGAGGGGTTACTAAAAACAGAAATTGCTGCTAAGAACCCTACAATGTTTGCATTGGGCAGAAAAAAATAAGTTCTAACAGTACATGAAACTAATGAGAACAGTCTTGCAGACCATCAACTAAGGTATTTTTTTCCAACCCATAAAAGACTAATTTTCCTAGAATATGTTTCTGTGAGCCCATTATTCATTTAGTTAGATGACAAGAGGCACAGAAACTAAACTTAGTGGCAAAGATAACAATCTTTTATAATTTTAGCTGCTATAGACTACACGAAGGAAATCTAAAATTGGTGAGACATCACTAGAAAGAAGCCAACTACATCTTTAAAGTGTGGACCCAGATTCTAACCATTTCTAGGTCCTTTCTCCATCTCTACTGATAGATAGATGAGAGGACTAAGGGAACTTGGACAACTAATTTCATTTTTTCATTTATTCATTTATGAAAATTTATCGAGAGTATGACTAATGAATGCTTACTGTGCTCTCGATTTTCCCTAAAGTGTATATTCCTGCAGGAAAAAATAAACATAAAGGTAATTCTAACAATTAATTTTATGACCATTATTTCTATATATTTCTACATATTTGGATTTCTTGGACTACTTAGTCTTAGATATTCTCACATATTTCTATTTTTTAAAACTTATTTATTTTTATATTTTTTGCAGTATATAATCACGTTTTAGAAATCAATAATAATTCCTTAATATAAACAAACAAATATGTTTACATTTCTCCAATTCTCTCTCCCTCCCTCTTTCTTTCTTACAATTGATTTATTTTTATCAGGATCCAAACAAGTTCTGCTTGTTGCATTGGTTGCTTTGTCAGCTGTCTCTTAAATTGTTTTAACCTGTAGGTTCCCCTGTCATCTATTTTTTTTTCTCCTTTACCCTATTAAGTTTTGCATGGTCTGGATTTACTGGCTCCGTACCAGTAGTGTCATTTAACATGTTCCACTGTCCCCTGAATTTCCTGATGGTTGGTTGCTGAATACTGAGGCTTGGTCTCACTCAGGTTAGATTTGGCTTCAGAGGTACATGTTCTCACTGCAGGAGGCCTATCATATCTGATAATATCCCTGTGATATTTGCTGTAATTGCTGATCATTCACTAGATCCATATTTCAATAGGAGCTTGCAAAATACCATTTTCTAATTATTTTATTCCCTCTTCGGTCTCACTCAGGTTAGATTTGGCTTCAGAGGTACATGTTCTCACTGCAGGAGGCCTATCATATCTGATAATATCCCTGTGATATTAGCTGTAATTGCTGATCATTCGCTAGATCCATATTTCAATAGGAGCTTGCAAAATACCATTTTCTAATTATTTTATTCCCTCTTTATTTACTCGCTGGGATACTTCTCTAGACAGAAATGTTTCTTTCTCAGCTACTTGTGGTTACCCTGAGGAACACTTCATATAGGAAAAACAGGATGAATGCTTGACTCTTCCCTTTACTTACTAGTTTTAGAAAAATGAATTGTTTCCCTATGATCTTCCAAGGAGAATGAGAGTTTGTTTGCTTTTGTTTTATTGTCATTATGGTTTTTGTGATAGAAGGATTTAGTTTATTTCTTTCTCATTTGCATTTTTGTTCTACCAATTGGTTTTGTTCTTTCTTGTGTACTCATGTTAGTGATTATCATTTTTCAGATTCCAGATGCAGGACTTCCTTGAGGATTTCTTGCAGGGCTGTTTGTGTGGTGGCAAACTCTGCAGTTTTTATTGGTCTAGAAAAGTCATTATTTCTCCCTTATATCTGAAGAATAGCCTTGCTGTGTATAGTGTTCTTGGCTGGCAGTTTTTTTTCTTCTAGTATTTTGAGTATATCATCCCATTTTCTTCTCAACTGTAGAAGATATCTGTTTAGATACCTACTGTTAGTCTGACAGGGCTCCCTCATAGGCAACTGGACACTTTTCATTTGGTCCATTTAAGATTCTTTCTCTGTCTTTGAGCTTTGACTCAAAGACAAAGAAAGTTTCACTATATGTGTCTTGTACAGGATCTTTTTGGATTGAATTTGTTTGGGGATCTTTCAGCCTCCTGGATCTGAACGTCCATGTCTCTCCCCATACCTGAGAAGTTTTCCATTATTATTTCATTGAATATGTTTTTACATTGCCTTTTCCTTTCTCCTCCCCTTCAGGAACATCCATGATTTGAATGTTTGTGCACTTGAGTTTGACTGCTCTCTCTCTCAGATTTTCTTCACTTTTTAAAATTCTTTTTTCCCTTTTCTTGTCTGCCTGGATTATTTCAAAAAGAGTATCTTTAAGATCAGAAATTCTTTCTTTGGCTTGTTCTAGACTGCAGCTTAAGCTATTTCCATTGCACTTTTTAAATTTCACTGAATGAATCTTTCAGTTCCATGAGTTCTGCTATATTGCTTTGGTTGCACTTTTTAAATTTCACTGAATGAATCTTTCAGTTCCATGAGTTCTGCTATATTGCTTTTTAAGGTATTAATCTCTTTGTAAATTTCCTCCTTCACATCCTGGATTTTTCTTGTTTTATTATGTTGTCTAATTGAGTCTTCTCATAGCTCAGTGAGTTTCCTTAAGATTGTTGCTCAAAATTACTTTTCAATCATTTCAAGGGTTTTCTTTTCTATAGGATCTGGCATTTGACAATTACTATATTATTTTGGTGGTGTCATATTTTTCTTGGCTTTTATTTCTAGTATCTCTACATTGATGTCTGGTCATCTGGCAGAGCAGTTGCTACTTCCATTACTCGGGAGTGGGCTTTGAGGAGAGAGATGTCCTTTTCTTTTTCTGGTGCTTGCTGGTGACTCTCCTTGTGTTGTTGTAGTCAAGTGTCTAGCAGGCCGCCTGTATGGTGACTGTGGCTACTGCTATGGTGTTGATCCACTTGGCAGCTGTGGATCAGGCAGTCTGTGGTGGGCACAGAAGTGGTGTTTTCTGTGTGCTCTTTCCTTGTTTCCAGGTGGGAGATGCTGCCTTTGACTCTTCCTTAGGAACCTAGGTGTTTTATTTGCCTGATTTCGGGTGGGGAATGCTGTCCTTGTCTCTTGCCAAGGACCCTGGGCATGCTCTTTGCCTGCTTCCGGGTGGAAGGGGCTACCCTCAGTCTATATTTTTAAAAATCTCCTGAACTTCATTTTCTTCTGAGCTTATTATTCTCTGTTGTATTGAGATTTGTATTGTGATTATTTCTATTGAAACTTATGTTCACTTTAAATACTTGACTTTCATTTCTATTATATAAATCTATCCACAAAGATTTGGACCCCACTTTTTTTCACCTTCTATACAAGTAGAGAACATAATCTTTACTTCACTGATCAATCCACTTAAGATTAGAATATGTTTGAGTCACAATATTGAAGGCTTATGGGAAGGCAAATTAAAAGCTTACTTTTGATTTCCACAATATCCAAAGTACTGTTTGAGTGAAGTTATTCAGGATCAAAAAAAGTATGGCTGTAGAATTCATTTTATTGCACTAGTGCTCAATTTTAATTTGATAAAACTGCATTGTGCAGGAGATTAGGTCAGTCTACATAAAGTCTAAAGATAAATATAAAAATAAAACAGAAAGCAAAAACAGCTTCAAAATTATCATGTTCATCAAGTTAATGTGTTTTCTATTGAAGAAGATGCTAAGTAAAATTGCTCAATGGCTCTATAAAGGGCAATAACAATCTGCTCAGCATCTTGTTCTATTTTTTGAAAAAAGATCATCATTAAAATTAAAGTAACTTTTTCTTCCTTACCCAATAAAGTCAAATAATCAATATATTATTTAAGTTGTAGTAAAAGATTTTTTAAAAACTTTCATCTTGGTCTATAAAAACAAAATTGCAATATTTTATTTGTTTTCTAAGAAGAATACTAGTGCGAATGAAAATGCACTTATTGCTTTGTTGCATTTTTGCATACCTGATTAAGAAAGAGTTGTATTTTATCCACAACTGAAAAACACCCATCAATTACACCTCACAAAGTCCAAAGCGATAGAGTGGTAAAGTGGCCAATATCTTCATTCAATTTAGGTTAACATATACAAACTGTTATAGGAAGGTCTTCTATTTGGCACTATAATTAGGTCGTTGTTATGCATTACCCCAGATGAGCTCAGTCTCTCCTGGCCTTTGGGTCTATCCTACTTGCCTTGGTTCTGAATTAGAGGTGCCCCAGTGATGGCTCACATCATTCCCAAGGTCATAAATCCCTGGCTTCTGCTGATGTGACTCAGCATGAGAGTGTTACTAGTGAGCAGACCACACCATTCATCTAAAAAAGAAGCAAGAGGAGCGACACCATCAGAGGGTCTTGAACTCAGATCTGATGAAACTAGAACCATCAAAGCCCTGGTTTTTTGGACGGTCCAGGTAACATATGCAGAACTACAAATGAAAAGCAGAAGATAAAAGAGTCAACAGATAGATAGCTTGTTTTCCTTTTGACTGCTATGAGAAGCCAGGGCTTCATTGGAAATATCTTATATGAACTACCAATCACCTGTTTTCTTAAGAAATTATGTCCAATTTCTAATAAATTTCCTTCTTTGTTGTTTTCTTCCTTTACTCTTGCTAACCTCTCACAATTTTCCCCCTCAGACTTTCCTTCCTGGGAACACACTTACTAATAAAGTGTTAGTTTGAAAATATGCCTTAGGATTTGTTTCCTGGGAAACCCTTCAAAGACAAACTGCATAAACTTTTTTTTTTATTTTTCCCTTGCATATTCTCTTGATGAGAAGTTCAAAGTTTCTATGGAATACTTTATTATTTTATAGTCGGAAATTACAATTTTTTTAGTGAATCTGACACTTTTGTTTATGTTACCTTTGAGGGAAAAAGACAGGAGTGTCAGCCTGTGAATGAAAAATTTTCTAAAGATTACCATTATATTTTGCCTTGGAAAATATAAGTAAATGACATTTTGAAAAGGTTTTCTTTCATTACACAGTGAAAAAGAGATAGCTTTGTACTGCTCAATATTAAAATTTTAGAGGAATATTTTAATATCCAGTTATTATTTAAGCTCTTATCTTTTAGGAAAGGCCATTGAGTAAAGGACAATTAAACATTTAATTATTTGAGTAATTTTAAGAGAATTTAAGCCAATATAAGATAATTCCCAAATCTGACAGGAAAACATGGTGAAGAATATCTATTAAGATACTGGCTTTTGTAGCCATTGGAGGTAATGTCATAACTACCTCCCCAAATCTTCTCCCCAAATGCTATAAAAGGTCCTCACATCATCAAAAATTCTACACGATAACATGACCTCAGCATTACCTAGAGACAGAGAATGTTAAAACTATAAAATAAATTTAAGAAAAAAGAAAAAAAAGACAATGAATACCAGTGCCAGTTTCTCATGTGCTTCCAACTGCCCTCATCTGCCACAGAGCTTATGGCATAACAAGAAAAAATGTGAGAAAGACAGAGAGCTGAGACACCAGGGAAGGGGCCTGAGAGTGAGGTGCAGAACCAACCAGAAAGATTAACAACATTCTAAATATGAAAATGCTATTAAAAAAAAACAAACAAACAAAAAACAGGCATAACAGATCATGAATCATACAAAAAGAATTTCAAATTATTCAATCCTTACAAAGACAGGCATTATAAAAATCACTAGGCAGGCAATTAAATAAACAGATTCTATTTAATGAAGCAAGCAGATTTAAAACAAACAAACAAACAAAAAACAGGCATAACAGATCATGAATCATACAAAAAGAATTTCAAATTATTCAATCCTTACAAAGACAGGCATTATAAAATCACTAGGCAGGCAATTAAATAAACAGATTCTATTTAATGAAGCAAGCAGATTTAAA
>NW_007734906.1:84472-85606 GCF_000696425.1 Galeopterus variegatus
AAAATCACTAGGCAGGCAATTAAATAAACAGATTCTATTTAATGAAGCAAGCAGATTTAAAAAAAAAAAAAAAACAACCACAATTTAAGGGCACAGTCTTAATCCATATATTCTGGGCGAGAGGAAAAAGACAAAAGGAAGAAAGAAGTTCCATTGGCAATTGGATAATTTAGACCACTGCAAAACGAAGTAGATTTATATCACTGCAAGCCAAAATAAGACTGTAAAATAAGAGGATTCATAACTCCTTTCCTACTATACAAAAAAGGAAACAAGCTCTGCTAATGTACCTCGACTTTGCAAACCGGCAGCAAAGTGTGTCATTAAACTAGGAATCATATAAAACACCTTATTATAATAAAAATTAGCAAAAGCAAATTCCATGGAAAACTATTACAGAAAAGCAGGAAAAGTAAGTTAAAACATGGAAATATAACCATAAGCTGAAGATAATTGTAATCTATATTTGAAATAATTAAATATAATCAAAACTACTTTAGAATATGGAAACTGACCTTGAAACAGAAACTCAAATACAAACCAACAAAAAAAGAACCAAGAAAAACAAACAAACAAACAAACAAAAAAAAATAGAAGGAAAAAAATTAAAAGAGTTGATTGAACTGAGAACTGAAATAGGTTGAAAAAAGACAAAATTATCCCAGAAGGGGAACAAATTACAAGATTTTAAAGGGAGAACATACCCAATTAAAATTTAATAATGGTCACTGAAGACAGTTAAGCCACCAAGAGAATTAAAAATGATGTAAAGGAAAAAGACAAAATTAATCAACACTGAAAATAGTAAAAAGGAAGGCAAATAAGGGATAAAATCTGTATTATAGGAATTCTTGAAAAGGAAAAAGAGAACAGTAAAACAGGGCTGATATTTAAAACTATGTTTCAAGAAAATATACAAGAAATAGAAAAAAGCTGGTATGTACAAATCAAAGGTATGTACAAATACCCAATCAATGGGTATTGGAAAAAAAAAATGATTAGGAATAACAATAACAAATTTCAAGACATATTTTAGTAAAACTATTAGGTTTCAAAGAGGAAAATAAGATAATTGAAAACTTGAAGCAAGACCAAATAGCTAACAATGGCAAAAATAAATAAATAAGTAAGTAA
>NW_007734907.1:0-225 GCF_000696425.1 Galeopterus variegatus
ATTGGGGTTGGGAAGGGTGTCAGAAGACTCCAGATGAGATTGACTCAACTCTCAGCTCTGTTCTCAGAATTGGGCAGGTGAAGACTTCCTACCCATTTCATCTTCTTATCAAACAACATCGTCCCACACAAATTGAGGTTCCTTTCACAGCATAACCAAGAGATGCCCTACAATAAATACAAGTCAGGGTAGCTCACTGAAATGGAAGGGGAGATTTATCGGATT
>NW_007734907.1:1759-9391 GCF_000696425.1 Galeopterus variegatus
GTCAAGAATGGCTGGTGGTTCACCTGACTTTCCTGTCATCACACAGATGAAGATGCAGTCAGATTCATTGGTTTGACTCACTGTAAGACAAACCAGCACACAAGATTTAGCAATGGGTCTGAAGCTGGACGTCTTCGGTGAAATGAAAATTAAGCTGGAAATACCTAGCTCAGGATGATAAACAAAAATAAGTTAACTCCTTACTCTTAAGGAAGCCCTGGTTTTCTGATTTCTTTCTTTTGTTTGGTGAGGGGTGGGGGTGGGTAAGAGGGAGATGGTACAGCATAATGTGGTAGCTAAGGGCACAACCTCTGGGGTCAGCTTCCACGGTTACATCAGCTCTGCCACTTACTAGCTACACGAACATGAGTTGATTGCTTGACCTCTCCAGGACTCAGAAGTGTGAAAATTCAAATGGTGAAAATTCAAATCCCACAGTTCCTTATTTGCAATTCCCAAATCCCCAAATCTTTGTAAGATGGAAGGTTTTGTGTGAGCTTGGTAACAATACTCATTTGAAAAGATGTGAGGTTATTGCAGTCTTTATCTATCCCCCTTAGTGCAAGGGGTGGGATATTTTGCTTGAATGACTATTATCATGTTTGATTACAGCAGGCATCCCTAGGTGCTGTCAGAGGTGTTATATCGTGCATGGCATGGACACCCTATTAGACCTTGAAAAGTCTGAAAACTTCTGAATTCCTAAACATACTTGTCCTTGAGGATGCTGTCTATAGGACTGTGGACATGGGGTTGCCTGTCCCTTGTAGGATTGCTATGAGGATCCAGTGAATTAATGTACGTGAAGCCCTAAGTATGGTGCCTGGCAAGTAGAAGAGCATGATAGATAGCCATTATAATAATTATCGTTATTATCAATGTGCTACTATGATTATATGCATTGGCGTAGTGGCCAAGAGCAACCGTTAGGAGCCAGATCTCCTGGGTTAGAATTCCAGCTCTGCAGAGTGATCTTGGACAAGTTACTTAGCTTCTCTGTACCATAGTTTCCTCACCTGTAATATGGGGATAAATATAGTAGGTATCCCACAAGGCTGTAGTGAGGATCCAATGAGGAAATACAAGGAAAGCCCTTAGAAGAGTCCCTGGCACTTAATAATATCTATTATTATTTCTCTTTCTCCTTTCCTCCTGCTTTTAAAACAGCAGCTGCTCCATAGCACACAATCATTCTACTGAGACCAGCTGCTGGGCTGTTGACTAGATCTGTGCTTTTCAAAGTGGGTCCCCAGGGAAATGTGATTTGCCTGGTGTTACATAAAGCCACCTTATAAAAGAGGCTTTTTATATTTCTTAATTGCATTTCAAACCTGGGCTTAGGTTCCATATAGATCTCAATCTGAATTCTGGCACCAACCTTGAGGAAAATATTCAACCTCTCTGGATTTTAGTTTTCCCATCCTTAAAATGGGGGTATAGCTAGTCACCAGAAGTTGTTTTCTTGAGCCTGCCTAGATTCTCCCAATTTTGAGCCTTAGATTCTTCTTCCAATTTTCTGAACCACAGGCATAGCTCTGATTGAAAGATGGAGCCTTTAAACACTGGTGTTAGAAATAGGATCACACGGATTATCTCACTGAAACTTACATGAAGGTCCCTGGCAGCCTAACCTGTGACAGAGGCTGGGGTGGGAAAACTACTAGGCTTAATTATATTCCAGGACAAGTGCCAAACCTCAAACTTGCCACGCATTTTCAAGATGAACATACCTGAGAGGATGGAGGTTGACTTAAAAATCTCTGTGAGGTAGCTGGTAGAATTTCCAATGATATCCACTAGTAGGGCTGTAAAATCTGCAACACAGATTTAGGAGGTTTAAATTTCTGATTAAGAAACTTAAGGGGAAAAGTATGTTGTCTTTGGATGTTTCAGAGTAGATTTTGCCAGTTTGATTGAGTTCAGTGCATTGAGAAATATTAACAATCATATAGAGAAATACCACTAATTCTAAAGATAAAAAGTCTTAATTTCAGGCAGGCAGGAAGTTTTGATTCACCGCTGTAATCCCTTTTCCTCTTCCATTGCCTTCTTTACCTAGCCCCTTCTCTGCTAACACCAAAGTGCTATGAAAAGTCACATTGTTGAATAATTGTTTTAGAATACCAAATTCATCTGATAAAAAGCAGCTCCACAGACATGTAATGTAAGTTTATATAATCTTGGATTTTGAAAATGCAATGTTGAATTTAGTGGTGGGTTACAAACCATGGACTGTCAAAGGAGACAAAGCCCTACACAAAATAGCACTGGGAACCTTTCCTTCTGTCAACTTTATTAAGGGGGATGATGGGAGGAGACTGGGAGAATTTTGCAATTTCAGTTTATAGAATCTTTGTGAATTTTCTCTCTCAGCAGGGTTCGAAGAGGGCCATTGCTTAACATGGTGGTTACCGTGGACCAACGAAAGTTTCTAATACACTTCTAATCTAACAGCTGCTGCCTTTTTCTCTGTTCATTTATGGTTTTCCAGGATCCAACAAGTTCTTGGCTTCTAAAACAAGGGAATATGTGCTAAGAGCCCGCACCGTGGACCAACGAAAGTTTCTAATACACTTCTAATCTAACAGCTGCTGCCTTTTTCTCTGTTCATTTGTGGTTTTCCAGGATCCAACAAGTTCTTGGCTTCTAAAACAAGGGAATATGTGCTAAGAGCCCCAAACAGTGATTTTCTAAAGAGGAATCTTCTTGTGTCTGCTGGATGATTTCCCATTATGACTTCTATAATTGCTTCTTTTGCTAATTAATGGGATCATGAGTTTAAGCTGACTCGAAAGTACAGAACCCAGATTGGCAGGAAGATGGAGTGTGACAACCAATGAAACTTGCGGCATGCCAAGACGGATAAGCCAGAGTCATGATGCGATTTTACTACGTATAAATGATCACATGGTTGATCTCTTGGAGGGGACGTGGTAGTGCACCTATGTAGGTGTAGACACCTGCCTATGCAGAGGGCTGGCACACATGGGCCTCTCCTTTCTAAGCCTCTTTAGATCAGTCTGTTCTTAGTCACATTGTGAAAACTGAGGAAGAGTACTATCTCATTACTTATTCCACCTATTTTCTGTCTACTTCTCAAAATCCTCCTTTGTTTATTAATTCATTTATCTAATAATTATTCATTGAGTGTGTGCAGTGTGCCAGACACATGCTAGGTGCTGGAGAGCTGTGTATAATGCACATACAAAGCTGAGATTTGTGTGGAAGAGGGACTCATACATGGACTAATGAAGTGCAGTGTTGGAAACCACCATTAATGGTGCACAGAAGCAACAAGCATGGCTCTGGAGCTGGGCACAAGGATGGGGTCCTGGTTCTGCCCAAGGCTCAGAGAGATGATAGAACTTGCCCCAGGTCCCATAGCATGTGGCAGCTCTTGGATCTGAGCAGAGGTCTGCCCGGGGCAAAGCTTCAACTCTTCACAATACTCCCACCACTGCTCATCCAACCTCTTGCTCAAGACTTTTGTTAACTCTCCTTCAGAACTGCTTTCACAATATGTTTATTAGGCTTGGGAGAAAACCAGTTACCATTACCTCAAAGATATTCTTCATCTTGATGAAAATTTGAGTTATCTAATCTACTAGAAATACTCATAAATAAATGATTTCTGACTACCTTCATATATAAATAGATAGAAGGCAGGGGGAAAACCCTTTTTTTGACTCTCCGATTGGTCATGACTTGACTGTCTCAACACTCAGTGTTGGCAAGGGTTTGGAAATAAATACACGTTCTATCACTGCTGGTAAGCATATAAACTCATGCAATATTTCTAGAAGAAATTTTAGCAATTTGAATCACCACAATATTGTTTCCCTGTCAACCAACAATCCTATTTTGAGGGCTTTATCCAGCAGAGATAATTGGGCAAAGTACTCCAAGTGATTTTGCACAGGTGTTCACCGCAGCATTGTTTATAATTGTAAAAATATTCGGCATTAGCCAAGTTTCCATCATGAGGAGAAAAATTAAATAAATCATGGTACATTCTTTCAATGAATACTATGAATTCATATGAAGGAGGAGGCATATTTATATTCATTGGAATGGAACATTTTTTAAGGTCTACTGATTAGTTTAAAGATGGATTTCAAAACTGCATGAAAAAAAATGATAGATATAATGATTGTCTTTCAATATGCATTCTCCCATCTTCCCTTAGTAAAAGAACATCAAATTTTAATTGGGCACATGGTGGTTTAACATAATGGCTACATTCTCAAGCTTGCTTTGCAGATGAGTGTGGGCATCAGACTAAATTCTGGGTGACAGAATGTGGGAGGTAGACATGTGGATGGTTTCTAGGCTGTGAGTTTATAGTGAATGGGCATGCCTTCCAGTCCTTCTCTCCCCTTCCATATAGCTGGAGTGTGTATGTGGTGGCAAGCCACGCTGGACTATGAGAACAAGGGCCACACCTTACGGAAGGGAGAGCAATGAGCTAGAAGGAGACTAGGTCCCCCAAGTCATCAAACATCAGAGCTGCCCAAACTGTCACACATGAAAGCAATTAGGGTCTACCTTCTTTAAGTCACCCTATTTTGGGGTCACTTGTTATAGTAGCCCATACTGTGTTCTAAGTGTAATAGAGAATGGGTTCCTGTAGAGTAGAATGGCTAGATAGATGAGTAAGTAGTTGGGATAGATAGGTAGGTTAGATGAGTAGGTTAGATAGCAGGTGGGATAGATAGGTGGGTTAGACCAGTTGCTTAGATAGCCTTGGAGAATGTTCACCAAAATGTTAGTAGTGACGACCTGTAGATGTTGAAGTATCAGGTACTCCTGATTTCTTGGTTATACCTGTCCATGTTGCATAGCATTTTGACATCACAGTACATTATTTTTAAAATCAGAAAATTTTAAATAATTTTTATTTAGGAAATGAAAAATATGCAAATATACCCTCAAAAGTGGGCTATACTAATATGTCAGAGTTAAAAATATTCAAAATAAAATGATCCAGATCTGAAGATTATCCACAAAGATACCTTCCCCAAGACTTTGAACAATGACAAGATGTTGGCCTAAGTGTACAGCCTCTCATGGCAGCAATTTGGGGGAGAATCAATGTCAGGCACCTTGTGACTCATCAAACCTTGCAAAAATTGCAGTGGCTTACCAGAGGAGCAGCATGCTATTTTATCAGTAGATAATGACCCCTGGATCAATTCTTTTCGAATAATTGAGTGTGTGGATATATGCTTTAACTCACAAAGTAGAATTATAAACTTTCTCCAGGCAGATGTGACTTTTAAAATTTTATTTTTATCTCACACAGTCAGGGTAGCGACTCACCCAGCACAAAATTGGCAGGGGCTAATGAAATGGTGAGAAAGATTCGGTTATGAGGAACTTTTTTCCTCTCAATGCATTTTGTTGGGGAGATTTACAGGTCGAATTAAATAAGATAATGGATATTAAGTACTCAGTGCAGGGTCTGGCATTGACTACTTATTAAATATTAGTAATTATTATCTTTAAATTTTTCACAGTATTTGTTTTAGAAATTGCACTTTGGAAAGTCTATCTTCAGAAAATAATCTGAAACAGTGAAAAGCCTTATACATAAAGATGTTCAATGCAGGATTACTTATACTGGGAAAAATGTAGAACACACCCAAAAATCCAACAACATCATACTGGCTAAGAAAATGCTTACATTCACAGGTCACACAGCTGTTACAAAGGTTTACAAGGAGCTTGTAATATCATGGGAAAATACTTTAATATTAGATGAAGTGGGAAAAAGAGCAGGAGGAGGTTGTGGTTAACTTCGGCCTTTGCTTCTCCCACAATCTGTTCTTTAAAAGTAGCCGGAAGGATCTTTTAAAATGTGTGAGATGATGTCGCTCCTCTGTGCAGACAATCACAATGGCTTCCTTCTCATTCAGGGTAAAAATTAAAATTCTTGCAATAGACTATAAACTTCTGTATGATCTGCAACACTCTACATACTTTGCCCACACGAATCTGAGTTCACTTCTCATGATTCTGCCCTGACTCACCTGCACCAGACATTTTGGCCTCTTTGGTTCTCACTCTGCTGCCTGGACCTTTGCTTGAAGCACTGTCCCCAGAACCACAATCTCCTATTTCCTGAAGGTCACACTTTGACTCTCATCATATTAGAGAAGACTTCCCTGATCACCTTCCACACAGCAGCGTCCCTCACTGTCACTTCTCTCCGTGTCCTTCCCCTGCTGTCAGCCAATATACCATGTATTTGCAGTCTATTTATTTTCCCTGTTCCCTCCTGCAGAATCTAAGTTCCATGAGAGCGGGATGTGTCCACTTTGCTCAGCATGGCATCCTCCACACCTAGAAGAGCACCTGGCTCTAGTATGTGCTCAATAAAGAATTATCAAGTAGATAAATTAGTGGTGAGAGAGTAACTTTAACTTTTACTTTCACTTCACTATTTTTCAGAATTATCTAAATATAGGGAACATATAATACTTTAAATTTTTAATTATTAAGGTAACACATGAATATACTCTCAATGAAAACAATTCAGAAAATATAAGGATCCCTTATTTAACATTCTTCTACTCTAAAACACATACTCCAATCTTCTTCTTAGAGGTAATCATCTATCCAATGTCCAGATATTTATTTTTGTTAATCAATGATGTCACATTTTACCTATTATTTTGTAACTTAGTTTCTAATAAAAATCTCTTCAAAATTTTTCCATGCACAGGCCAAATCTGGTCACACCCATTCATTTAGTTGTGTGCTGTCTGTGGCTGTTTTCCAAAGTTTGATTATAGAGTAGATTGTTTAATAATTTTCCTAATGATGGATATTTAGGTGGTTCCCAGAGTTTGCAATTACAACACTGCTGCATGAACAGGTTGTTTTTGCCCTCTTTGTGCACATGCAACTATTTCTATAGGGTAAAACCAAGAAAAGAGCTTTCTGCAACAATGAATGTGCACATATTTAAGCATTATAGATATAATTGTATTTTCCAGTCTTGGGGGAAAAAAAATACAAACCTATCTAAAAGGGCACAAGCAAAATTGGAAAAGCTGTGAGCCTCATAGTTCACTTCACCCACCTGATAGGTCATTGGTCCGATTGTTTAAACAGTAGCAGTACCTTGTGGGGAATTTGCCCGGGTCTACTGTCTTCAGGTTAGAAACTGTGAAGAGAAAAGTTTCACACAGCGATCCTCACACACTGGCTGCCCTGTGGCCCATCACCCACCACTGCTGCCATCAAGGGGAGCCAGTCATGGTTAGCTCAGTTGGTTAGGGGATGGTGCTGATGATACCAAGGTCTGGGGTTCGATCCCTCTACTGGGCAGCTGCCAAAAAAAATAAAATAAAAAAATAAATAAAGATCCAGGCAGCACTTACTGTTGTAAATGGCCACAGAAAACTTGTGGAAGGCGAAGGAACTGTAGGAAGTAATGCTCAGCAAAGAGAAGAACTTCTTGCTATCTGCCGGACCAGACGGAGATAAAGAAACAGACAAATGTGTGGTAACATAATAGTAAATAAACAACAATATAAATAAGAGCACAGATAATAGAAATGAATACTGCAGGGCCGGCCCGGTGGCGCACTGGATAAGTGCGCTGCTTGGGAAGCGCGGCGGCGCTCC
>NW_007734907.1:14820-20141 GCF_000696425.1 Galeopterus variegatus
GTCGGTGAAGGGCCATAATAATCATATACATTGTATATTGACAAAATAAAAATTAAAAAGATCAAACAAACAAACAAAAAAAACAAACAATAAAACAATAAAAACTGAAAATAATAAGCAAAATAGAATAAAACTAAACGAAAAACCCCAATCGTATGTGTCACTTGGCTGTATTTCCAGATGTGTCCTTAAGTTCTGACAACTCCCTAAGACGCCAAGGTGTCTTAGTTTCCTGAGGCTCCTGTAACAAATTACCACAAACTTGGTGACTTAAAACAACAGCAGTTTATTCTCTCCCAGTCCTGAAGGCCAGAAGTCTGAGACTCGTCAGGGCCACACTCCCTCCAGGCTTCTAGGATGCTGCCTGCATTCCTTACCTTGTGGGTCTCTCTTTGCCTCTTTCTCATAAGAACTCATGTGATGGCATTTGTCACAACCCAGATAATCCAAGATAATCTCCTTATCCTGAGATCCTTAAATCACATCTATTACCATACGAGGTTCTGTTCACTTTTTTGATGTACAAGGTGGTATTCACAGATTCATCAGGAAGTGAATGTCTTTGGGTGGCCATTTTCAGCTTACTACATGAGGGAAAGGGAAACTTTTCTTTCTTCCTTTTTTTTTAACATAAAAAATCAGGTTCGGGAATAGACAAAGTGAAGAAGCATTGCACCTACACCTAATTAGTGCTGCTCCTGGCATATCTCTGGGAGATAGTGCAGAGTAACGAGGTCTTTCCAGACCGAGGTCTGAGAATCACCGACTTGCACCAGGTCACCTGGTGTACTTGTTAAAAAAGCACATTTGCATGTGTAACCCCAGATCTACTACAGTCAGATTGTGGAGAAAGGAGAAAGGTAGATATGCCCAGGATTCTGAATTTTAACGAGCTTTTCACGTGGTCTTTATTTATATAAACTTGTAGCCACTGGGATGGTAGCTGGAATGGCAGAGCCATGAAACTTTGGTGCATCCAAATCAATGGTGATGACCAGTCCCCCTTGGATCTCTGGCTGTCGCCCTCTAGAGACCCTAATGCCATATACTGGGTGGGGCCAGGCTCTGTATTTTATAAGATCCTTGGGAAAATGGGGTAGGCACCCACGTTTGAATACTCAGTACTCAGTTTTCTCAAGTTTTTCTGATGATAAGGATCACCAGTGGCACTTGGTAAAAGTGTGCATTTCGGGCCCCTTCCAAGATCAGCTGAATTAGAATCTCTAAGGCAGGGATCTGGGGAGCTGTATATTTAACAAGCACTTCAAGTGTTTGTTATTATGCAACAAATTTGGGAAACTTTGGGCTAGATCATGGGCTTGGGTTAAACCAACCTGAATTCCAATTCTGTGTGGCAATAGGCACACCTCAATTTCTGCGTCTAGACAGTGGGAGTGACAGTATCACCTCATGGGGTTATGCAAGGATTAAATCAATCATTGGAAGAGTTTGTGCTCCTTGAAGGTACAAGTCATGACTTTTGAGTCTCTGCAAGATTTTGCAGAGCCCAGCATGAGGCCTTGCAGAGGAAAGAACGAGATTAACAGTTCAGGGCTGGGAGAGCTGAAGGTTTATGCAGCCCAACACTCCACCTGGTGCTTCTGTCTGTCTCCAGTACCCCATACAGGCAGACCACCACCATCTTACCACACACTCCTCAAGGCAGTTCTGCTGATGGCAACTCTCACATGGGTAAACTGGGGGCCGTATCTTTGTGACTATAGCTTCAAGTGTTGGGACAGGGACAGACAGTCCCTCAAACAATGTTGACGCGTAAATGACTAAGTGAACAAGTGTAAACCACCAAGCATAGTGGTGCAGTCTGTAAGTTGTGCAATCCTAAGGAATGCCATTCCCATGGACCTCAATGTTGAATCAGCATCCTCCACCCCTCTTACTCTCAAAGCACTTATTATTACTCATTTCATATGTTTATTGTTTGCTTTCTGCTGCCCCTCCACCCACTAGAACAGAAGCCCCCCCTGGGCAAGGATTTTTGTCAACTTCTTTCACTGTTTTGCCCTCCAATACTTAGAATAGTGCCTGGCACGTGACAGGTGTTCCACACCTATTCGTTGAACAAAGTAGAGTATGGATAATGAAGGAAGTGAGGAAGGAGTGGACACCTGGGATCCTTCACACTTGCCTGTCATTCATTAAGAACAGGCTATACATATAAGTCATTTTTCTAGTAGCTAAAAGAACATAAAAAAGAAGATTGGGATAATATTGTAATCACTCAGTAAGACTCTTTGTGTTTTAAAGAGAGAAATCCAGAATCATATTAACTTAATCAATGAGTAATTATTGTTAGTTTGTGACAATATATTTAAGATTACAAATGTGTACACTTGTGCCATGTTTGGAATGCAGTTTGCTCTCAAAATGCTCATAAACCTCCTACTTCATTTCGATGTCTTCAATCTCATCATAAATTAGGTAGGACAACGTGTTCTCCACTCTGAACACGTAGAACTTAGACACAGAGAAGTGACGTGTCTTGTCTAGGTCACAGGGGGGGACTAGAAGGGAAGATAGTACAAGATAAAAATGGGCTTGGATTGTGCTTTAAAAAATGATTACCTTTTAAAGCTCTACTCAGCATCCCATTCACGAGCTCTGTCAGGTTAAGTGTGGACAGATCGACTGATCTTGCAGGCAGCTCTGAAAGAGATTCAAAGATAGTGTCACTGGCAGGCTTTCCTTGGCAACAGAAAAAGTTCCTCATTTCTAAACTTCAGGCAGATAACACCTCCTCTTTGGATATTTACTGAACACACAACAAGTGCCAGGCACAAGGGGTTTAAAGACAAGAGGCAGTTCCAGCTCTCAGGGGATGACAGCCAATGACATACATAGTGACAAGCATAGAAGTCCAGATGAAGCACAAGAGATACTTAACTTTAGTGACTATTTTATCTCTGCATTTGGAAAGAGCAGGGATTGGTGGGAAATACCTCAGCTGTAATGGGAAGCCCAGGGACGTCGCAGGAGTTCTCAAGAGCTCTGCGTTTGGAGTTCAGTACCCTGTGTACTAGAGGGGCTCCATCCTCAGGGATTCAGATTTTAATAGGTCTGGGATGTGACCCAGACATTAGTACAGGGGGAAAAAGTCACCAGGTGTTGGTAGTGTGCAGTGGAGTGGAGAGACGCTACTGGGTTAAAATCCCTTCTCTCGGCTATTCCCTGAAGATCTGGAAACAGCAGTTGGCAAGGTGGAAATAGCGGTTGATACTCCCCTATATGTTTTTACGAACATTGTCTTTTTCAGCTTTCACTTAATGTTCAGATGATGATTGGAGAGATGCTGTTATCCCTGCTGTGGGGACTGGGAAAAGAAATCCAGAGAAGTGGGAGAATTTGCTTAGCAGCACAAACCTACCCTGGAGTGGGGTGGGGGGACTCACCTGTGGTAGCCAGAAACGCCACCCCGTTTTCTCTCTTCTCTTCTCCCCTAAGGCCAGATGCTGGGAAGAGAAGAGGTTTCATGAGAGAAATGCGAGTCTCCGGTGTCAGCCCTGGAGCTGGAGAAGCCTGGGAGGCCTCTGCTGCAGCACCGCTCAGGCTCAGCAAGGTGAAGAATCACTGGGAAAAAGGCAGATCCAGGATCCTTCTGTGCCCGCCCCACACCTACCTCCAGAGTCTAATCTCCTTGGGTTGGGTGTGGCCCAGAAATCTACATTTTAATAAATGCTCAAGGTTATTCCGCCGCAGGGGTTGTAATCGACCCCACTTCTTAACTGGGACAGGAAACCGTGGTTCCAAGAGAACTAACTTGCCTAAATTTGCACAACTGAGCAGCGGTGAGGGATGGCTCAGAACCTAGTTTCTAGAACTGTGGAGCAGTGAGTGGCCCTTCCAAAACATCAGGCCACTTGCCTACTTGGCAAATTTCATGCTATTGAAGAAGAAAATGTCAAAGGAAATTTTGAAATGTCAAAGGCAGACATTCATTCATCCTTTCTTTATTCATTCAACAGATACTCACTGAGGATCAAGCAATGGGCTAGGTGTTGGGCATGAAAAGGTAAACTGGAAAGAACCAGGTCTCTACCTTCATGGAGCTTTCTGCCTGTGGCTTGGATGGGGAGGAGAAGATTCATGTGTATTATGAGGTGAGGAGTGTTGATGCTGGGAATAGCAGGATGCTCTGGGCACTTCTGTCAGGGCATTAACCTGGCATGGGAGACTTCCATGGGGAAGTGACTTTAAACTGAGAATGGAGGAATCAGTTATTTTGGAGTAGGTAATATGTAATCACATTCCATTTGTTCCTATTATTTTGCAGTGGTTATTTTTCATGTTACATTCAGATGGAGTAGGTGCTTTATGTCCATTTTACAGACAGAAAAACCAAGGCATACAGAGTCTAAAGAACGTGCCCAGCATTACAGAGTAAATTAGGATTTAGGGCTGGCTTAGTTACCTGTTGCATCAAAGAAAGTCCCAGCTTTTTCGTTCTGAACTTCTTTATTTCCAGATACTGCAATAAAAGTTTTCATGAGTGAAATAGTATCCTGAAATTATAGCCTTCTGCAATTTATAACAGCCTTTAAAATCATTTTATCTAATACTTCTTTTGAAGGATGAAGAAACCCATGTCCAGAAAAGTAAAGTGATATACATTAGTCCCACATTGGGCTAGTGGCTAAGATGAAACTAGAACACAGGTATCTCAGCTCCCCTACTTTAATTTAATTTAATTTAACTTTTCTATTCTATTCTATTCTATTCTATATTATTCTATTTTAGTAAGAACATACACATGAGATTTACCCCTTAACAAATATTTAAGTGCCCAGTACAGTATTGCTAATTATAGTCACAGTGTCGTACAGCAGATGTTTGGAACTCAGTCACCTCGCATAACTAAAACTTCACACTTGTTGAAGACAAACTCCCCATTGCCCGTCCCCCTACCCTTGGTGGCCACCTTTGTACTCTCTTCTCCTATGAGTTTGACTATGTTAGATGCCTCAGGTAAGTGGGATCATGCAGTGTTGTCCTTCTGTGACTGGCTTACTCCACTTAGCATGATGCCCTGCAGGCTCATCCATGTTGTTATATGTGGCAGGATTTTTTTTAAGGCTAACTAATATTGCACTGTATGTGTGTACCACTCATCGGTCAACGATCAGTCAGGGTGTTTTCAAAACTCCCTTCTTTTCAAGTATTCTGTTGAAACTGAGGTCAAGTCAATTATTGCCTGCTTAAGTCAGTTTTTTTTTGTTTTGTTTTTACCAGTTATCAAGATTTTTGGTTAAGTATCAAGGTACAGAGGTAGGTGGGGGCTATGAATCCCCTTCCCCACAACCGGGCTA
>NW_007734907.1:20928-28534 GCF_000696425.1 Galeopterus variegatus
AATGTATGCTATACGAAGTTATTACGCAGGCAGGGTGTGGTTGAGCATGTTCAGGACTTGGGATACTATGCAAACAGATTTAGGAAGTCAATGAGCCATTAGGAGGAATGGAGAAATGAGGGAGAAACTTGGAAGGTGACATAATGAATTTACAAAAAGATTACTCAGGCTGACAGGTGGAGAGTGGATCATGGAGAGACAAGAGCAGAACTAATTTAGAAAGCTCTCTTGGTGGTCTAGAAAAGAGAAGAAGATGGTTTGGCTGAGGGTGGTAACAGTGGAGGTGAAGAGAATTCTGATGCATAAATGGGACTCAAACACAAAAAGTCAAGGGGGCAAAAAAAAAAATCAGAAATAGGGGATTAATTATTGCCATTTTGAACAAATACATTTAGGATTCTGGGCAGAAATGTTGGCTGCTGAAATTCGCTAAAGCACAATGAATACCCAGACTTAGAATATAGAACAGACACTTCTGGAACTCCAACCAGACCCACCTGTGTTCCAAAAGGACAGGACACAAGCAAGGCCTGTGCAGAGCCTCAGCAGAGGACCGAAGCTTGGCATGCTTGTGAAACTCTGGCCCACCTGCAAGCAAGCAAGCAAGCACTTGATGGAAACTGGCTGGATTACTAAGCACATTGATGCAGAATGTGGTTTGAGAACAGTGCGTGGGGAGTCATTAGAATTACGCTCTGAAAAAGGCTTTGTGCTAGGATAGACTAGCATGCTAAGGTAAGAAATTAACCCCTCAATTTCACTGACTTAATTCAACAGCAAAAGTTGATTTCTTTTTTATAGTCCATATTCACAGCAATTTGATGGGGAACTCTGCTCCACCGTCTCTCAGGGACCGCAGTTAATGGAGTCGTCTCTATCTTGTAGTTCTCTATGTGACAACTGTGGCCTCCTTAGTCATTGGTTTATTATGTCAGTAGAAGGGAGAGAGCTGGAGGATTACAAACCAACTCTTAAGTGCTTTGGCAGGGAATGACATGCTCACTTTTACTTACAGCCCATGCCAGAATTACTCATGTGGCCCTGGCGGAGAGCATGTGTGTTGTATGCATATTCAGGGAGCATTAATGTCTCTTTCTTGGGTTTTCTGACTGTTTAGATGGCAAAAACCCACCGAGTACAGCATCACTACTACTCATAAATAGGAAAATAATATTCATATAAGAGTATATGTGAGTGTCCACAGTCTCTTTCCTTTTCTGCAGCTCTGTTTGCTGGCCATTCTTCTGGCCATTTGATATGCAGAATCAGCACAATAGTTAAAGCTGCAAAGCTGAGAGTAATAAGAATAATGGTGAAAATTTATTGAGCACTTTCTGTGTGCCAGACACCACACAGAACACTGTCTGATGCATATTATCCCTTGATAACTACAAAATCTTTATGTGTTGGTATTAATGTAATGCCTATTTAACATAGGGCTGCACAGACTTGATTTGAAATGAGCAGAAATTTGCCATTGGTAGAGAATGGAGTAGATCTGGAAGGTGAATTGGAAGGGGAGGAAAAGTCAAGAGAATGTGTACTGGGGATGGGGGAAAATGTTTCAGGAATTGAGCATCTTCATGGTAAATTGCATGTTGAGCAGTTCTGCTCCATTCGGAATGGGAACCCCTTATGAAATTTTCTGAGAGATCCCAGTAAACAATTAAATCGCTTTCTAATTATTGATGGATGCTGAGATTGGATGGATGATAGATTGGTGTTTTCTCTAGATGCAAGCCTGGATAAAGACCGACCTTGCAAGAGAGAAGTGGGGCTTGCTTGAAGTTCTCTTAGTCTCATAAATCCATTTACTCTCTAAACCTGTTTTTTTTCATCTGGAAATGGGGATAAGAGAACCGAGCCCCTGGAGTCTTTGTGAGGATTTAAGACAATGAATACAAGCATTTAACCCAATGTTTGTCACATAGTAGTGCTCTGTACACACACCAGGCATCCAGCTCAGGCTGGAGGCACAGGGACACAGGGACACACTGTCCCTTCCCTCTAGCTGTTCAGTAACTTGGAGGAGATAGACATATGCCCAACTAATTCACACTCAAGACTAGCTATGCTAAGATTTCCATGGAGAGATTGACAAAGGAGATGTGAGACAGAGAGATAGAGATAGAGAGAGAGACTGGTGAATCCAGGACTTCAGATTCTAACTAGCTATGCTAAGATTTCCATGGAGAGATTGACAAAGGAGATGTGAGACAGAGAGATAGATAGAGAGAGAGACTGGTGAATCCAGGACTTCAGATTCTCTCCAGCACAGGGGTACTGGGAGCGGGGTGGGCAGGCGGTATGGCAGACAAAGTGAAGATTCTTTCCTCTGGCACCTCACCTACTATGGAAATATTGCCTCATCTTCCTGAGCCTAGTTTGTAAAATGTACAGTCATAGCAACTTTGAAGATATTTTGTGGAGATTAAGTGAGATCATGAAATATGATGTCTGGTGCAATCTCTGGAATATAGAACATACTTAGGAATCTTCCTTCTCTCTAGTGTCTATTCCTGAGCTCAGCCATCATACCAGAACGAGCAGATATAAACTTATGGTAGATAAAACAATTATCTATATTTATATGATAGATCCCAATTTCTTTTTTGGACTCCATTATGTTAATCATTCTTTTCTGTTTACTAAGAGTAAACACACTAATATTTATTATTTTAAAACTATATCTTCTATTGATTTTGTTCTCGAAGAAAAATATATTTTTCCTTCTGTCTAGGTTTTTTTTTTTATTCTTTGCTATTGGCCAAGTCAACTATGTGTTTGAAGTAAGGTTGCCAGATTTAGCAAATAAAAATATGTACATCCAGAAAAATATGAATTTGAGATAACAATGAATAATATTTTAGTATATCTCATGCAATATTTTTGTTTGTTTTATTAAAATATAGTTGATTATACGTATTCATGGGGTACAGAGTAAACTATCAGTATTTGCATAGAATGTGGTGATCGAATCAGGATAATTAGCATATTCATCATTACAGAACATAATCATTCTTTGTGTTCATTAACGAATTTCTCCTCAGCCCCACCTCTTTCCCACCTCTAGTAACCACAGTTCTGTTTTCTTCTTCTGAAAGTTCAATATATTATTGTGACTTCCTTCCTTCCTTCCTTCCTTCCTTCCTTCCTTCCTTCCTTCCTTCCTTCCTTCCACCCTCCTTCCCTCCCTCCTTTCTTTCTTTCTTTCTCCCACTTATGAGTGAGGACATGTGGTATTTCTTTTCCTGTGCCTGGCTTATTTCACTTCCCATAATTTTCTTCATCTTCATGCACGTTTCATGCAATATTTGGAACAACTCTGATTTGGAAAGTTGGAAAGTTTTATTAAATAGAACTCTACAGCTTACATAAGCAGACTGGCTGGATTTCACCTCACAACAAAACTGAGAACATCTGGCCTCCTTAAGCTGCTCCCCCTTGCAAGCCTGGGCCACTGTGGGACAGCTTAGTGCAAGGGGAGGATCTGGAGTTCAAGGTCACAGATTTGATTTAAATTTTGAGTTGTCTACTGTGATATGGATCAAGTTACTTAATCTTCACTCACTCAAAAAATATTTGTGAAGCTCATGGCATAGTTGTTACAAGCACCAACCCTGGAGTCAGACAATTTAGGTTTACTTTCTTGCTCTGCAATTTGCTAGCTGTGGAAGTTACTAAAACTCTCTGTTCCTCAGTTTCCTCACCTGAAACTGTCATGAGGACTAAATTATGTTACATTTACAAGAAGCAGTGGACAGTGTCTGGTACAGAGCAAGTGCTATGTGCATGTTTAACAAACAAATAAAGGTGATGATACTTAAGAGATGTTGATAGTCCAATAGTAAGAAAAACAGACAATGTCCTCCTTATGAGGGAGTTATAATACTCAAAGTCATGTCTTACAAAGACTGGATCAGATGTTCAAAAATTTACCCTAGAACTGAGCTATTATTTCACTGCATTCCCCATGGCTATAACTGGATAATTATTCATAAATGATCATTTCTTCATTGATACTTGCAGAAAAGTAAGTTATGCAATTATATGACGATAATAATAACATACTGAAGGGGATCAGAATATGCTACCCTAAAATATGTCACTTTGGCACATGGATTATTTTGAGCTGAAGGCCATTGAGAATCAACAGATGCAGGAGGAATCCTTTTTGGAGACTCCCTTATCTGACTATGTGCAGAAACTCCTGAGAAGTGAGGAATGCCATAAATCTCTCCTTGGGGAGTTTTATGACCATGAAGAAGATGGAAAGTTGTCACCGAGTTGGGCCTGCACAAACAAACCTTACTAAAACAACCCTTATCTTCCATTCGTTTCCCCATATATTTTTCTTCCCACAATTTGCCACCTCTAGAATCTCAAAACCCTTTTCTTTTATCTTGCCACTTCTCTGCAAATTTATCACCCCTTTGTTAATATACCTAAGCCTCTGAATCTGACATCCCTCTTGAGATTTTCATTTCATTTTTGTGAGGCCGCAGGTAAGCATATGAATAAAACATTTTCTCCTAGTAATCTGTCTTTCGTCAGTTCAATTTTCAGGGCCCCAGACACTGAACCCAAGAAGGTAGAGGAAACAGATTTTTTCCTCCCCAACAGTGCAATTTATTGAGCCTTTGCTTTTGGACATGATCTCTGTTATTTTACCATGTCAAGCACCCTGTGAGAGAGATAATTGTATTTCGATTACAAAAGCAAAAGACACAGGGATCTGAGGTATAGCACCTAGCTCATGGCCACAGGGATCCTAAGGGGCAGAACTGGGATTTGAACCATGGTGTCTCAGATATTAAAGTTTGTGCCTTTTTCACCATGTTCTACTCTCCTCTCCTGCCCTCACAATACCGTCCTGGAGTGCCAATAAAGAGTAGGCTGTTCGAATCAAACAGAATTGATTATTTCAAAGCATTTTGGTGGGTGGAAGGGATTAGAAATTTAATCAGACTCCCAGGAGAAGGGCTGAGAAGTGCTGTTGTGACTGATGAGCCAAGAATCTGTCCAAGAGTCTTGTGAAATTAATTCACAGTATGTCCTTGTTTTATCGGCAACAGCTCTGAACCTGGGAACACAAATGGTAAGGACAAAGTCTTTGGAGTCTTAATTACACACTGGGTTACCTCCAATGAACAAGGATCCCAAACCAACCAAAATGAGTTTAGCCAGACAAGCAAACCTGCCTTTCTTGCTGTACATTGCAGCTGAAAGATGCCTTGTCAGATGCAGAATAATTATAGTGCACAGTGCAGAGGTAAAAGCTCACTCTGAAGCACCTGGCTTGGGCCAGCCACAGTGAGTGCTGGATGTTCTTGATACATTATTATGGCCCATTCACTCAGCAACCTTCCATGTAAGTATCATCTCCCTGTTCCTGAGAGGAACCGAGGCTTGGGGATTCTAGACAGAGTGCCCAAGGTCATTAAACTGGTGGGGACAGCCCTGGACTTCAAACTCAGGAAATTGGCTCCCTAAGCTGTGACACAACATCAAAAGGTGAAGGTCTGCCTTTTTAAAAATCTCTAGTGAAGAAACTAATATTTATTGACCATCTGATGTACTAGTTTTACATATGATGACCCACTGGTTCTTGAAGCAATCCTATTAATTAGTTCCTGTTAACCTTATGTGATAATTTGAGGAAACCAAGGTTCAGACAGGCAAGTGGGCTAATGGAACACAGCTGGAAGAGCAAAGATTGGAACGCCAGTCTGTCTGCCACCAAAATCCATTGTTGGTTAACCACTGGCTAAGAAAGTATAATTTTTAGCCGTTGACTTGCTTTCAGCCATTTTTTAGGGCACTCTTTTATCCGTATTACAATTCTTTGAATTAAAGGTTATGTTTCCTTTATTACAGACGTGAGGACAAGCCGTCCTCCGAGCTGATGACTGCATTAAGATTCTAATCAATAGCTTCAGAGGTAAAATGGAAAGAAATAGACTGTGATCAAATGATCAAGGGATGGAGTCTTAGCTAAGCACAATGTAGATACTGTATGATAGAAACTGCTCTCGTATCACTCAGCATCTGGGAGCTCAGAGCTCAGGAATTATAGCAAATATCAAATGATCAAGGGATGGAGTCTTAGCTAAGCACAATGTAGATACTGTATGATAGAAACTCCTCTCGTATCACTCAGCATCTGGGAGCTCAGAGCTCAGGAATTATAGCAAATGCATTCCTCAGCTGGCTTCATGCTTTGGGGAGGAGGAGGAGGAACCAAAAGGGGTTTAAAATATCTACCATATATGGCTTACCTGTCTGCTGAGCAGGATAAATGACTTCAAAGAACTTAAACAGCCAGAAAGATTAACAGCTAGGTCAGAGCCGTGGGGTTTATATGAGTTCTTAGTGAAAGATTCAGGGACTGGGGGTGGGGAAAGGCTTAATAACTTTGCTTTAAATCCTCCAGAAAAAAATGGAATAATAATCCTACCAAAAACTCAGGGCGGTGAAAGAAGATCAACTCCATGGGAGTAAAATGCCTGTGCTATGAGCTGAATAGAATTTGTGACAATGTATCAATTCAGTCTGGGATGGGATAACTTTTCTGACAGTAATTACACGTATTGAAGGAGCAGAACAGGAGTCTGTAAGTGATGATTTCCATCTTCCTGTTGCAAAGATCTGTGGGCCAAGCATTAACTTGCATGTGTGCCAGTGGAAGTCTTCTGAAGAAATGGATAGGGGAAGTTGTCAATTTTAGCAGGTGTCTAGAGGAGGGTAGGCAAGCCTGACCCTGCTGTGTGTTTTCATATGACCTGCAAGTTCAGGATGCTTTTGTATTTTTAAGTGGCTGAAAAAAATTGTTTTTAAGAATATTTTATAACATATAAAATTGTATAAAATTCAAATTACAGTATCCACAAATAAATTTTTAGGGAACATTGCCATATTCATTCATTTATGTATTGTCTATGGCTACATTTGGGCTATGACAGCAAAGGTTAGTGGTTGTGACAGAGACTACAAAGCCTAAAGACCACAATCTGGCCATTTACAGAAAAAGTTTGCCAACTCCTGGCCTAGAGGAACCCACATAGCCAGATTCTTTCTATGCCTAGGGCCCAAGTTCAAGATTGATTGTTCTCGTCTAGGCTACTGGAATTGCCTGCTAACTTGTCAGCCTGCTACCACCCTTGCTAACCTGGATCAGTTTCCCTTATATCATGCATAGTGATCTTTTTAAAAAATAACTTGGTCATGGTATAAATTATATATTATTAAATTCACCCATTTTAAGTGTAAAATTCAGTGTAGATTTATCACGTTGCACAACCAGCACCACATTCGAGTTTTAGAACATTTCAGTCACCTCAATAAGATTCTTCTTGCCAACTTACGATTATTTCTCACCCCTTCCCCAACCACCATCAGCTCCAGGAAACCTCTAATCTGGTTTCAATCTCTATAGATTTGCCTTTTCTGAACATTTCATGTAAATGGAATTATGCAATAAGTGGTCAGAGAAATCTTTTTAAAGCATGAATCAGCTAATGTCACTACACTGCTTAAAATAGCTTTTCCCAGTATCTGGAATAAAATCCCAATTCTTTAGTCTGGCCATAAGGACTATGCCCTCTTT
>NW_007734907.1:29006-30111 GCF_000696425.1 Galeopterus variegatus
ATTCGAGTTTTAGAATATTTCAGTCACCTCAATAAGATTCTTCTTGCCAATTTACGGTTATTTCTCACCCCTTCCCCAACCACCATCAGCTCCAGGAAACCTCTAATCTGGTTTCAATCTGTATAGATTTGCCTTTTCTGAACATTTCATGTAAATGGAATTATGCAATAAGTGGTCAGAGAAATCTTTTTAAAGCATGAATCAGCTAATGTCACTACACTGCTTAAAATAGCTTTTCCCAGTATCTGGAATAAAATCCCAATTCTTTAGTCTGGCCATAAGGACTATGCCCTCTTTATAAGTCCTAGCCATATCTTATGCTACTTTTCCCCCTGGCACAGAGCCCTCCAGTAAAAGTCCCAGAAACTTTGCACTGCGTGTTTCCTCTGATTGGAAGGCTCTTCCCCAAACTTCTTGAGTGACTGGCTCCTTCCTATCCTTCAGTTATCAGTATGAATGTCACCTACAGTAGAACTCCTCACCAAAAAGTGCTCTGGTAATTACCCTGAACATGATCATAACCTCTAATTATTGTGTTTGTTTATTGGCTTGCTTCTCTATAATCTGTTTCCCTGTCAAAGAAGTCACATCCATGAAACCAGAGACCTTGTCTGCTATGTTTATTCTCCACCATATCCCAGAATATGCAATGCTTGACATAAATATTTGTTGAATTGTAGAGGGTTAGAAATCTCAATTCTTATTTGATTATTAGATAGGATTTTTAGGTAATGCATGCATGGGACAAAAGTCCTCGGCTAGGAGGCAAGAGCCTACAGCTAGCGGGCAAGAGCCTATCTAATCAACTCTAATCATGGTCAGGTAAGGGATTGTATACACGGATTGTTCAAATAATGAGTTTGTTGGAAGATTTTGTAAGAAGGAAACTTACACGGGACTAAAGCCTTTAATGTGGACAAGAGAACTGAAACAGAACAGGGATTGTTCTT
The DNA here is from genome assembly GCF_000696425.1 of Galeopterus variegatus. NCBI lineage: Eukaryota > Metazoa > Chordata > Mammalia > Dermoptera > Cynocephalidae > Galeopterus > Galeopterus variegatus. Next base: position 29,957 of record NW_007734907.1, read on the forward strand.
AGGGCAATAACCTTTAATACAGCAAAACTTAAATGATGGGAAAATATGTGAGTTGAAATTTCCAAGGATGTTCTGCTACATTAGTTAGCACATGGGGGGTCATTCCACATTTTGCTTTAAGCTGTTTCTTTGAGTTTCTTAAGAAGTCAGGCACT
>NW_007734907.1:31458-32541 GCF_000696425.1 Galeopterus variegatus
AAAGCTGGTGTGTTTTGCACTTACAGCACATCTCAATTTGGACTAGCCACATTTCAAATGCTCAGTAGCTACACATGCCTGATGGCTACTATATTGGATAATGCCACTGTAGAAATTCAAAGTAATTTTCCCAGACCACAAAACTGAGTGAATAAGTGGGCCAGGATCCCTGTATGTACATTTTGGTTTGGGGAGATTATCATTTACCTCAAAGTCATTTTTCTCATTTACAAAATAGAGATCACAATAGTCACTGCATAGATTTGTCGTGAGGATCTACTGGTCACACAGAGCCCAGTGCATGACAAGTTTTTGATAATTGCTACCTATTATCTGCCTAGAAAGTCTACATTTGCAAACTTATGGTTGATTCCTACGAAATGTACCTATTGTGCTGTCAATAACAATTCCAGGTGAGGCAACAGGAGCAAAAGCCACAGCTCTGGTCCTGCGTCTGTGGCTCCCTAGCTGTGTGGCTTTGGATAAGCTGTAAATGTCTGTCAAGTCATTTCATTTGGTCTGTGGTGCAGTTTAAATCCAATGATCCTTTNTTAGTTCTGTTAATTGTTTCTTTTGCTGTGCAGAAGCTCTTTAGTTTGATATAATCCCATTCGTTTGTTTTTCCTTTGGTTTCTCATGCTTTTGGGGTCATATTATTGATTAACCATTTGTTTTTCTTCCGTAACTTTCTTGTCTTTACAATAAAAACTGAAGCAAAACCCAACTCGGGGCCGCACCTTGCTTCTCCTTCCTAAAAGTAGTCCTCCTGATGCAGTCCCTTCAGGCTTCTCATTGCATTGATATTTGCTTTGAGTAATCTCTTTTGCATCTCCATTACACAGTGAGAGGTATAACATTGAATAAATGAATGAATAAATCAATTATTATTCAGCTTGTCCTATGATAAAATCTAACTCCTTTCTCCTCTTTAATCCGTTATCTATACCAGTGCTGTTCAGTAGATATATAATGCAAGCCTCAGATGAAATTTTAAATCTTCTAGTGGCTACATTTAAAAAGTAAAAAAAGAAACAGGTGAAATTAATTTTAAGAATATACTTTATTTAGCAAAATATATCCAAA
>NW_007734907.1:34194-72318 GCF_000696425.1 Galeopterus variegatus
TTTGCTGATTTTTTGTCTAGGTGATCTGTCCAATGCTAAAACGGGGGTACTGAAATCCTCAACTATTATCGTATAGAGGTCTGTATCTCTCCTTAGATCCAATAATATCAGCTTTATATATCTGGATGTTCTGATGTTGGGTGCATATATATTTATGATTGTTATATCCTCTTGCTAAATTGATCTTTTTATCATTATATAATGTCCTTCTGTGTCTCTTTTTATAGGTTTTGGTTTGAAGTATATTTTACCTTATATAAGTATAGCTACTCTTATTCATTTTGGATTTCCATTTGTGTGTAATATCTTTTTCCATCTCTTAAGAATATGTCTATGTGTGTCTTAGAGTCAAAGTGAGTTTCTTGTAGGCAGTATATGGCTTGGCCTTTTTTTTTTTTTAACACATTCAGGCAGTCTATATCTTTTAAATGTGGAATTTAATCCATTTATACTGATGGTTGTTCCTCAAAGGTATTGCCTTACTCCTGACATTTTGTTAATTTTTGTATGGTTGTTTCATATATCTTTTGTTCTTTTCTCTTTATAGATTGTCTTTGCTACTTGGCGTTTTTTTTATAGTGATAAGAGATAATTTCTTTCTCTTTCTCATTTGTGTATCTGCTCTACTAGTGAGTTTTATTTTTTCATGTGCTGTCATGATGGTAGTTACTGTTCATTTGCTTCCAGATTTAGAATTCCCTTAAGGATTTCCAATAGGATGAGTAAGTATAGTGGTGATAAATCCCTGTAGTTTTTGTCTGTCTGGGAAAGACACTGCTCTACTTCATTTCTGAAGGATAGCTTTGCTGGATATAGTATTCTTAGATGGCAAGTTTTTTCTTTCAGCACTTTGAACATATATCCCCCTCTCTCCTGGCCTGTGTGGTCTTGGCCAAGATATCTGTTTTTTAGTATATTGGGGATTCCCTTATAGTTGGCATGGTGCCTTTCTCTTGCTGTTTTTAGAATACTGTCTTAATTCTTCACTTTTGACAATTGCAATATAGTGTGTCTTGGAGAAGACCTTTTTGGGTTAAATCTGAGTGGGGATATTTGAGCCTCTTGAATCTGGAATTCCACATCTCTCCCATTAATTGGGAAGTTTTAAGTTATTATTTCATCAAATAGATTTTTGATACCTTTTCTCTTCTCTTCCCCCTTCTGGAACACATGTAATATTGATGTTTATGTACTTAAAGATGTCATATAGACCTTGTAGGCTTTTTCCTTTCTTTTCTTTTTCTGTCTGTCTAGCTTATTTTTAAAAACCTGCCTTCAAGTTCAGAAATATTTTCTTCTCCTTGAGCTAGCCTGTTGCTTAAACTCTCAGTTGTATTCTTTATTGTATTTAATGAATTCTTCAGTTCCAACATTTCTGCTTGGTTCTTTTCTATGATATCTATTTCTTTGTTGAATATCTCTTTCAGATCTTGAGTTGTTTTTTCTGATTTTGTCATGTTGCCTATCAGTATTTTCCTGCATCTCATTGAGTTTCCTTAAGATTATTATTTGGAATTCCTATTTAGGCATTTCATAGATTTCCTTTTGAGGTCTGGTACTAGAAAATTATTGTATTCTTTTTGGGGTGTCATGTTTCCTTGTTTTATCATGTTTTTCATATCCCAACCTTAATGTCTGGGCATCTGGTGGAACAGTTGCTTCTTCTAGAGAGTAGATTTTGAAGGGAGAGATTCTTTCTTGTAGACATATTCTATAGTGTCAGTCTGGTAGGTTGTTTTAGGTTTGGTTCCAAGTTAGCACAGCAGATAGTCTGTGTGATTTCTTTGTCTGTATTCAATGTTGAAGTCATCTGTGAATGACTCCATGGCCTAGGTGTTGGGGCACTTGGCAGCTTCTTACTGGAGTGGGTAACACTGGGCTGAGTTTCTGGGTTGTGGATGAGAACTTGGGCTCTTGGGAGAAGTATTGGAATGCTTAGCAGTTCCTCAGCCATACCGGGTGACCATGGGTGGGCTTGTTGGTGCCCTGGCCAGGATCCTGTGCCTCTGATATAGGTGCTGGGGTTCTCCACAGCTTCTCAGCTTACATGGGCAGCCCTGGGTGGTATTGCTGGGGCTGCAGCCAGGATATTGGAGGGAGACAATGAGGTGCTCATCAGCTCCTCAAATGAAGTGAACAACTCTGAGTGGGATCATTGGGGTTTGGGGCTGGGCCCTACACCCACAACAGAGGCACCGGGGCACTCTGCTGCTCCTCAGTTGACCATTTGTGAGGTCACTGGAGCCACCACCAGGATCTCAGATTCCTGAGAGAGATGCCAGGTGCTCTGAAGCTACTCATCTGAAGTGGATGACAATGGGAGAGGTTATTGGGGCTGTATATGGGACCCTGTGTCCCTAAGAGAGACACTGAGGCATTCTACAGGTCTTCATCTGGAATTAGCCACTCTGGGTAAGTTTTCTGGGGTCATGGGTAAGATCCCTCACCCATGAGAGATGTTGGGTCACTCTTTAGCTCCTCAGCTGGAGTCAGCCACTGTGGGCAAGGTCACTGGGGTCATGGGCAGGACCCTGCAGTCCCAACAGAGACTGGGGTGCTCTGCAGCTCTATTGTTGGAGTGGGCAACTCTTGGTGAGGTTGTTGTGGTTATGGGTGGAACCCTGCACCCATGAAAGAAACACTGGATCACTCTGCAGCTCCTCAGCTGGAATAGGCCACCCATGAAAGGCTTTTGGGTCATGGATAGGACCCTACGTCCCCAAGAGAGACTCTGCAGCTCCCCATCTGAAGTGGTTGGCCCTGGCTGGGTTTGCTGGAGTTACAGACAGGACTCTGTGCTCCTGGGGTAGGTGCACAGGTGTTCCATTGAAGAGAGCAGGGCTGCCAGTGGTAGCAGAAGCCCCAATCAGTCTACTCTCTGGTTTCAGAAAGTGTAAGCACTGGCTCCCTCTGTCCTGGGGATGGCCTCTGCACTGCACTGGACAGTCTCTTGCCAGTGATGTTGTGCACCATGTAGGCCCAGGTGCCACATTCATGGTGTTATGAGGGGGTCTCAGGGCTGTAAAGATGCCAGGGCTATTTGACCCTTTGGAAAAATGCACTCAGTTATTGGCTCCTATACCCAAATGGCTACATTCTGTGGCAGTCTGGGACCTAGTGGGTAGGGGTGCTCAGCGTGAACTCCCTCTCTGGATTAATTCAGTTGTGTGGGTTCTCAGAAGCTCCCTACACTGGGTTCACGACCTGCAAGGGCTCCCTTGTAGCTTGGATTGCAGGCATCTGTGGTGCAAACGGGAACCATTCTGGATTCCCCTTGCTTACCTTTTCCCTGTAATAGGGAGCTTCTCCTGGCTTGGGGCTCATCTGAGTCGGGTGCTTCACTTGTCTTTCTATGCTGCCATCATGAGTTTCTGAACCTCTGGGGTCTTCCTCACCCTTTTGCTGAATTCCGGTGTTTTCTTCCAGAAATCTTATTCACCATGTGACTATTCACTTGTTTTGGACTGTCTTTGCATCAGAGACAAGAGCTGGGCGCCTCTGGTCAGCTATCTTGAACCTCTCTTAATCCACCTCTTCTATTGGGCTCTTATACTCTGGACCACTATCATCTTCCCCTAATCACCCCAGGGCCAGGTACCAGACAACTAGGGACAGCCCCTGTACCCCAGAGCCTGCTGAAGTCATTAAGATTAGCCAATCCTAAGCCTGCTTTTCCTGCCTTGTCTGTTCCTTTCTGAGGAAACCCCAGTAAAGACTCTTGCCCACATCTCCCTTTTCTCCCTCTGCCTCCTGATTGACCCGGTGCTTCCCCGAGTGACCCCCTGCATGTCCTGCCATGTGTCCTATTTCAGCAAACTGTGAGTAAACTTACTTCTTTCTCTACAACAGTCATTTCTGTTTCCGTGTGTCGTACCATATCTAATTAAAACGAATACTGAGTACCCTTAAAACAACCTGCTGTCCTATGTACAGGACCTCCTGACCCAAACCTACTCATCACTAATGACCTGGCCTCTATTTTTGAGAAAATACAATCAGAAGAGAGTTTCCCATGTGTCTAACCTATTCCTACTCTTCCTTCTGCAGCTGGAGCTCAACTATTCTGCCTTCCTTCCTGTTTCTGAAGATGAACTGACTGGATTCCTTGCAGAAGCCAACCCTTTCTCCCCTGCATCCTCTATCTCTTGCATCAACAATTTGCCCCTCTCCACAAGACCATTCTCTTGAGCATACAAATATGCCATTTTTTTTCCCCATTAAAGCAAAAACAAAACTATCTTAACCTCATACCCCCTAAAACTCCTGCTCCATTTCTCTCTTTCCTTTTGTGGTGAAACATCTCAGATGTGTTGTCTCTACACAACACCCTCAATTTCTCTCCTCCTTCTTTCTCTCAAGCCCACTCCAATCAGACATGACACCAGGTTCCCACCAGAGCTGCTCTCATCAAGGTCACCTTGACTTCTACGTGGCTAACCCCTCCTCACACTCAACATCTCAGCAGCACTTGGTACCATTAGCCAATCACTCCCTCCTTGAGACACTCTCCGTATGTGGCTTCCCCAACACCACCCTCTCCTGATTTTTCTCCTATTTCATTAGTTGCTTCTTCTCCTTTGCTGGTTCCTACTCGTCTCTCTGACCTCCGGATGTTGTAGGACTCAGTCCTTGAATGTCTTCTCTAGTCTCTCTTCTTTTATTCACTTGAGTATGTCATCCTTTCTCATGATTTTAAATGTTATCTGTAAGTTGTTGAGTTGATTGATCAATAGATATAGATGTAAATATACAGGGGCACTTCAAAAAGTTCATGAAAAAATGGAACAAAATGATAATACAAATCTTTCCATGACTGTTTGTAGATACAAATATAGAAGTCAACATAGATATAAATATAGATATAGGTATAGATATGTCTTCAGCCCTGAATGCTTTCCTCAACTCTGTGCTCAACTGTCTACTAAACATTTCCACCACATATCTCAAATGCATTTTAAATTTTACATGTACTAAACCAAGTTCATGCTCTTATTACAAAACCTTCCCCAGTCAACCCTCTCAATTAATGAGGGTTTTTTACCTTAACTCATCCAGGTAGTCAAATAAAGAACTTTGCAATCACCCCAGATTCTTTTTCTCTTACATCTCACATTTACTCCAACAGCAACTTCTGTCATCTCTGCTATTAAAAGGTGTTCTCATTCCAGACACTTCTCCCGACCTCCACTGCTATCACTTTGGTCCAAGCCACTCTTGGTTGTTATCTGGATTATTGCCAGTGTAATATTGCTCCTGACTAATCTCTCTGCTTCAGCCCTTGGTCCTTCAGTGTCTTCTCAAGCAGCAGCCAGAGAAACTCTTTTTAATGTAACTCAGACCTTGTCACCTCTCTACTCAAAGCCCTGCAGTGACTTCCCTTCTGATCCAAAGTAAAAGCAAATATCCTTATAATGGTCCATGTGGCCCTTCACGGACTTACCCCTGTTACTTCTCTAATTTCATCTCTTACTCATCTTCCCTCTGCTAACCCCCCTTTCCCTGCACGGGCCTGAGGCAGACCTGCTCAGAACCAGCAGATAAACTGCTGGGAACGTTTTCGTATCTGATGTGAGGGCAGCACACAGGACAATTGGGCTTTTCTCAGTGGAGACACCTTGTACGTCTTCAGTGTGGGGAAGCCACTGGGTCCTGGGTTAACTAGATGCCCACGTTCATTGTTGGAAGCTGACTCCTGATTCCCAGGAGTATCTGGGATGTAACGCTATGAATGGGCTTTTGCTCCATTTGTACAGATGGAAAGGGATTTTCTCAGGGATATAATTTTTAGCCTCTTCTGTCTGTCATGCAGTCATCTGAGCCTGGGAGTGGGTGAGTTTTGTTGGGGGAGGAATACAAGGGTACTTCAAAAAAGTTTGTGCAAAAGTAAAATTGCAAGATAATATGAATACTTCCATGAAATTTTTATTTTTATTTTTTAAAATATATTTATTTATTATTATGAAAGATGTTTCAGAGCAGTTGGGGGGAGGGGGAAAGGGGAAAGGGGGGCGAATAGGGTGAGAGGAAGGGGGTGTGTGGTTGAGGTCAGTGGCACCCCCCTCATTCTGACAGGGGAGCCCAGGGGGCTTCTGGCGGTGGTTCTGTCGTGGCTTGGCAGGATGTGGACTTCAGGGGCCTGGGGCGCTTCCAGCAGCAGCTTGGTGGTGTCACTGGGCTGGATGTGGATGTCAGGGGTGTGTGGCTGAGTCTCTCTGCCCTCCTCCTCCCCCGTCTTGAGAGCCCAGGGGTAGTCCAGTCCTTCTAGGTTTTATAAGTGTTCCTTGGTGGTGTTAGAGTTTTACTGATTAATATCACAACTTTTTCTCTGATCTGTGGGTTTTTTGTTTTTTCTTTCAGTTCTGTGTAGGATTATTCGCTATTCCCTCTACTTAAACTCTGCACTGGCACTAATTTGTTGTCCTTTGCTTACTTCTAAAATGGGAGAACTTCCTGTGTGAATCAGCATTTGAGCTCTGTGGTTGAGCTAAATTGCTGCTTTGCTGCTGATTCCCTTGGGAAGTGTTTTTGTGCAACTCGGGTTGTAATTGTTGACTTTGTAAGCACTTCTGGGTCTTGTGAGGTCTGATACACCTGGATTGTGTGGAAACTCTGGTCTGGACCTGAGACTTTTCAGCAAACTACACCCTCTGCCGTTCTATATTCCTGACCAGTCTCCACTGAGTGATCCTGTGCTGACTGGAGGGCAGATCAGCTGTCCATGCTGTGCCCCAGTATTCCCCTGGTGGGCCCATCTCCCCAACTGCCTGCACCCCAAACACTTCCCTTGGGATGGGCCATGCCCTGGTCCCTTGCAGAGACTCACCAGCCACTGAGTGGCTCCCTTTTTCAGTTGTCTGTGGCCGCTTGCTCCTATGTGGGTACCCGGGAATGCTGTTAGTGATCTTGCTGGCCTGGGAGGTCACCAAGGTCCTCTTCTCCTCTGCCACCTCCAAACAACTTCATGCGAAGGGCACAGCTGCAGCACTTGTCAGCTCTTGCTCCATGTGCTTACCAGGGCCAGCCTTGAAATGGCCAGGGCTTGAAACGGTCAGAGTGGTCCTTTCTTTCTTTCATTGTGGCTTCTCCTGTCTTCATAAACTCCGTAGGTCTCTCTTCCTCTTCCCCTTGGCAGTTCATTGCTTTGTAATAGTTGTAAATTTATTGATTGTGGGAGAGGATGATGCTGGGTACCATCTGTTCCACCATTTTGATCAGAAATCCTCCATGAAATTTTTAAAGCACCCTTGTGTTTGGTTGCAGAGTGCTCTTTTCATAACTGCAGAGTCGGCCACAGGGCTTCTTGTGGACCTTGTGGCTGGGTGATGGCCTTCTTCTAGCAGAAGAGTAGTGGTTGTGTACACCCTGGTTCCCAGAGGCTACAGGCACTGTTTCCTCAATGGATCATGTCCATAGACATCATGACCAGTTTGCCCAGAGTTTGCCAACGTTGTCCTTTGATTCACGGAATGAACTATGGCAGCCTGGTTGGGTGTCTGTTTACTTTTGTGTATGTAGGTTTATGTGACAATGCTGATGATGCCCTGCCTCATATTCCTTCTGCACACCTCTGTTTTTACCTGCAGTTGCAGTAGACAGTTCTCAGCACACTGACAGCTCCCTGGCTTCATTAGCCATGTCTCCCTGCTTCTCTACCTGAGGGCTTTAGCATCTTGGAGCTTACTCCACTGTAACACAGGGAAACTTGACAGTGTAGGGGATTTAACATCCCAGAGACAACCTTCAGCCAATGAAGAACAGGAGTCAGTGGATAAATGTACCTGTTCCCAATTGGGATTGGGACAGATAACAGATTCCTGTTCCCAATGGGGACAATTCTTTGGTGCACTTTACATAAGTTCTCAGAGGGTTCCCAGTGGAATGTAGCCCAGTTGCTCACAAGGATTAGCCTACTTTTTTACTGATTTTTGTCTCTTCTGTTTCACTCTCTCCACTCTCTCAGTTGGGTTTCCTGGGACTGTTTTCCAAACAAACTACTTGCACTCAACACCTTGTCTCTATTTTGGTGCAAACCCAGATTAAGACAGCCTGGTATGTGGGCACAAGACAGAGTCAAAAGCTGTCACTCTCTGGACATTTTCTGCATACTATGTCCTTTGCTAAGTATTCTACATGCATCAGTACAGATAGCAACCCTTTAAGGCATATATTATCCTCATTTTACAGATAGTAAGCCAAGGCCCCCAAAGGCTAATAACTCTCCTAAGATTCCCTACCCCAACTCCCTCTTTCTCATGAGGAATTATCTTTTCTGCTGTACTGACAGTAGAGAGAAGAAATGCAATGTGAGCTTTACTAATTTCCTCTCCCATCAGCACACAGTCCCTCTGAGTCAGCCGTTTTCCCTTCCTTCCACATTGTCTAGGAGGCAAAGCTTCCCCAAAGGGAATAACATGAGGCTTGTGGGTAGGTTGTCCTGGGTTCAAATTGTGACTCTTCCACTTGGGCAGGTTTCTTCATGCTTATGAACTTCAGTTTCTCCATCTATAAAATGGGAATAATAATGCCTTAAAATTGTAATGATTGAATGATGGTCTGTCTTAGTAAACTCTGTATCTCCATACCCTGTGTAGTGGCTGGTACAAAGGAGGTGTTCAATCCACATCACATTTTCTTTAGGGCTACGAGATTTATGGTTGCACTTGATTCTCTTTTCACACCTCACAAATATACTCAAGTCTTCCCTATCGCTCTAATCATATTACCAGTACCTCTCTGTGTTCCCATAGAAATCTCGATTGTCTCCACTGTTACACTTCTCACAGAATTGAAATGGTTTTAGGGCCAATGCATTTCCACCATTACATTGTGAAATATAGCATCCGCAATGCTTGGCACATGATTGGTATCCAATTCATACTTCTTAAATAAATGTTTCTTGAACTGAACTGAATATAGTTTTGGAAGAAAAAATGCAAAGATTATAACCAACATCCAAATGTTTAAAAAGACAGAGTTAGGAAACTGGTCCACGAAGGAATGATACCTGCCAATGATCCAATTCACAGTAGAGAAATATTCAAGATATGTTCTTGTTTGATGCATCTGAAGTGTATGTCACTAACAGAGAGATAACTTGCCAGCCCTCTGTGCAATTAAATTGATGCCACATATATACTTGTGACTCCAGTAGCTCCCAGGGGGACTTTCTGGTTTCTTGATTTTATTCCCTGAGCAACAACCACACTTGTGCTAGATCTTGTCATGATTCAACACCAACAAGGAAATCTGTAAGATCAATTATATTATCTCTGTAGTGAGCAAGGTTAAGTATTCAACACATGATTCTTCATGCTGGGCACTCATGAAGACTACATTTCCCAGATTTCCTTGCATGTTGGTCAGCACCATGTGACTGAGTTTGGCCAATGAGAATGAGAATAGATGTGATGAGTCCATTTGAGACCTACATGTTTAGAAACAGGTATGTCTCTTCTACATTCTCCCCTGCTGGCTTTGTGTCTAGAAGTGAAGAGTTCCAGCAAGTGAGAGTCCATGATGGAAGTAGCTCAAATCCTTGCATTACTCTTTGGAACTGAGACAATTTGTACTGAACAATGATTTGAACAAAAACAAATCTTTGTTGTGTTAAGACATTGAGATTTAGACAGTTTTCTGTTGCAGCAGCCAGTATCATCTATCCTAATTCTCACAAGAGCTATTTTGGTGCAAATAACATTCTTCCACATAACCGTTGAAACGTGTATTTATTAATAAGTGGTGCAGTATTTATTTGTTTTAATATAGAACATAAAAAATCAGGTAAGAATTGTTTGCATAATATTTATGGAAATCAACCTATTAAAGTTGTTCAAACATTGGACAGAGCCAGAATATAAATTACACATACAATTTAAAAATTACAGGAAATCATATTATAAAGAGCACTAAAGGCCACTTGTGGAATAGTTGTGTTCCCGTGTAAGCCAGAATGTGAAGAAAGCCTACTCATAGCACAGAGACAAATCCAGGGAGCAAGGCACCAAAATTCTATGCCATAAAAAGGGGTTAAAGAAAACACAATTGAAAATCAAATACAGTAGATTCATGTCACTGGAAACTTCAACTTGTTCTTCAATGTTTGGTGTTTTCCATCACTGCTACATTAGAAAAAGGAAAAAAAAAAAAAAAAAGAAAAGAAATGAAGACAAGGAGCTTATTAATCATTAAGTTTCATTGAGAGGTACTGTGGTTACTTAGTAAGATCACTTAATTTGGAGGCAGTTCTCATTTAGTTTCAATTACCTCCTTCTCTGATAAATTTAGTTGGCCTATATGTAAAGTAAATTGAATGATTTAATATCCTATAACAGCTTTAAAGTTATATTTTTGCTTCATTGCCACAAATACTACTTTATATATGAAAAAAAGAAGTCCCCATTAGCTAACTTCTCATTCCAAATCCTGAAAAAAAATACCCAAAATGAAGTAATTGTTCTCATCTTGGAAATCATAGTGTACTTTTTCCCCCCAGAAGTAGGATATAGTTAAAAATTATATAGTTGGTATTTGTTTCTTTACCACACGTATATTTTCTTTTCAAAATATATATTTCAAATTTGACTAAATACAAACTTCTAAATAACGTTGTAAGAAGTTTTTTGTTGTTGTTGTTGTTCATATCTTCATAATAGAATGGGAACTCTAATATATTAATAATATATCATCTTTATGGTCTCTCTGCTGCATTTATACAATGGCTTTGCAGGAATCATTCAAGATAGATGGCTTGAATATTTGTATTACTGAAGGAGAAAGAAGTTTCAGCAGCTGTATCTGAATTATAAACATCTACTCTGTCTTGCACATAAGTGTCTGAGCATTAATTTCTTAAAACTACACTCTTACTGAATTTCATAATACTAGCTCATGTTCCTGCTTTATAAAACAATAGAGCATTTTGTCATAGTGTCTCTGCAATATATACATTCATCAAATTATGATTAGCTAAGGTCAAGTTTGCAGCTACAAATAACATCCACAGTATTTGATAAATAATGCAATAAAATATCATTTACTGCTCAATGTAATGGATGATCTACTTTTTACCCCTTCTGCTGCTCAGCTATAATCTTTAGGGCTACAGGAGTTACTCTTAGGTATCAAATTGCAGTACATTTGCCAAGTCTAAGAAGAATTGCAAATATATTCCTAAGCACTGGGCTAGGCTTTGACTGCTTAACTGTAAGCTATTCTTGGGTTTTCTTATATAGAGCCCATTTTTGACTGTGTCAAGAATCATTTTTTACTGTGTCAAGAATCATTTTTTCTCTCTGAAATCCTACCTTAACCCCAGAAGAGTACTATTTGGAGAAAGGAAACTTAGGTAGAATGACAATCTTTAAAATTACTGGGTCACCTATTACCATCCAAGAACTTGACCACCTTTCTTTCTGGCTATCTTAGGAGGTTCTGGTTCATTCTACCACTGCATTTAACAAGGACTGGTTGGGGAGCCCTGCCAAATCTAGCAAAACTATCTCAAACACAACATAAATGGAAACCAACTATGGAGATCCTCATTTGAGCCAACAGAGGTCTGTTTACTTCCTAAAATAATTTCCTAGTTACACAAGCATAAGATGTCTTAAGTTCAATCTTGTTTGCTTCTTTGTAGCATTTGGTGAAGGCCTTAGAGTACCTGGTTATGACCTAGCCAAGATGAGGATTCTCTGAGACAAAACAGGAGAAACCAGGCCACTCTTAGGTGAGACTCAGAGATCCCAGTGCAAAGGACACCTTTGGTAGAACTGGCAACTTGAGGTCATATAGATCCCCCAAATAAATCAAACCCATAGAGTTTATTCAAGGAGAAATAGTGTTCAATTGGCCTATAGATGAGGATACAACCTGAGGCATGATTTTGGGGCTGAATGAGTCCAAATGATGTGGTAAAGAGGTGAACCAGTCCAAGCTTGGCAGGACAAGGAGGGGACACAGCAGAAGTCAGAGGAGTGGAGGACAGGAATGCTTTCATGGCCATGGGGTCATTCTTCATCATAAATGCACCCAGCAGCAGGGATTTTTGCTAGGCCTTTTAGAAGCAGCAAGAATTTGGGAGAAGGAACATTATCATCTTTCAAGGCACGGGAACATCAATCCTATTCCAGACATGGGAAGAAGTCCCCTCAAATGTGTCTCATTTATCAGTTTCTCAAGTGGGACAGGAATTTCTCATTTCATTCATTTTCTGAGCTTAACAGTAGTACTTTGTTCTCACTGGCTATTTTACTTTTAGTTTTTTATCTCCAGTATCAGGACCAGGAATCAGGAGACCCGGGTCCTAGATTCACTCTGCTACTCCCTCACTTGTTCAATCACTGGGTGACCTGGTGTGATTCCCTTCACTCTGAGCATCTGTTTCTTGATCTAAGAAGAGAGATGGTTGTTCCGGTAATCAAAGTCTTTTCCTGCTTTGAGCATCTAAGGATCTATGAAATTATGTCCCTTCACATCTGTGATAAGTCAAAATAATAGTCACGGTCTTGCTACAGGGATGCTGAAGTTGAGGCTGTTAAAGGCTGGGAACAAATCCCCATAAGGAGGGACTGAGCAAGCTTTAACTCTTTCTTCTAGAAGTTCCCCCATTCGTCGCTAGGGTGTTGTCCAACACTCCTCGTGAAATCATGAGTCCTTTCATATTTAATTATTCTTGTTATTTGGCTTTACCTCCTACAAATTATCATGTGAGAGAATGGAGCAGCATCTAGTATTGTGTGTCCATTGGAACCGCCACAGCCCAGCCACTGGGATCCAACATTCCTGCTCTCTGCATTACAAAATTGTTCTCGTCCTCATTTCGATGGAAAAAACTAAGAATTTTTATTTGTAGAGATGTACTTACTTCAAAAAGAATTGTGAAAAATGCCTGGTTCTGTCATGTAATAAGTGGGATTATAGCACTACTACTATTTTTCTGAAAAAGATTTTCTGGTATTAAATTAGAGTTTATAAGTAGTATGAAAGACTGAGCCAATGGAGTCTACACATACTGTAAAAAAAGAACATGAATAACAGCCCCTGATGTGTATGTGTCAGCCACTGTACTGGGACTACATATATATTTATATATACACACACGCACGTATATATGTATTATTTGAAAATCATAATAGGCCAGAAGATTCAAATACTTCTGAATGTCCTGAAACTCCAGTTTTCATCCAGGTCATCTCTACATCCTTTCTATCTCTTTGACACTACCATTACTGGTTTCCAAAACCACGGCAGCTATGCAGAAAGCTCCTGACATGCTCTAACCCAGGCATTGGTGAGGGGCTACCTGCTGCTTTGTTTAGGGGGCAGTAGGCTCAGTTTTGCAAGGTGTAATATCAGTAACACAAAAATGTTGGATTGATTTGGATACAAAGACTTAGTCTTTTAAAAAGTTCATCCTGCAATAAGCAAGCCTTCAAGAACAAGAGAGGACAGAGGGGCAAATTCCTGAAGATGCCCAGGTTTCATATATCTTCCTCTTGAAATAAATGCTGTGCCGTGGCTTGTTTCATAGCTTCTCTTGGTCAACGTGATGAAATGAAAGTACTGCAGTGCCTTGCCTGGCTTCAGTCTTGGTAAGGATTTGGAGAAGAGGAGAAAGCTGGTTTCTCCAAGAACCTTCTTCAGGTACCCTAGAGCCTCCTTTTTGCACAGCTTATCTGGAGTTAAGGAGTCCAAAATATTCCATCTAAACTCTAAGTCCTCATCCAGCCCACTAGCTTTCCCTGGGCTGATGGTATATCATTGCCGTTTTCACACAAAATTTTTACTCTTTTCTTCCATTTCATCCTGCCACTGTTTCCAAG
This sequence comes from Galeopterus variegatus, assembly GCF_000696425.1. Taxonomy (NCBI): domain Eukaryota; kingdom Metazoa; phylum Chordata; class Mammalia; order Dermoptera; family Cynocephalidae; genus Galeopterus; species Galeopterus variegatus. Next base: position 48,015 of record NW_007734907.1, read on the forward strand.
CTAGGAAGCATTTCTGTCTGTATGGAGTTGTCTGCAGTGATGAAATCAGATTTGTTCCAGGCATACAGTGGTGCTTAACAAATCTTGTAAAATGAAAAAGCAAATTAATTTTTCTCTATTACACTCTCATTATAGCAGCATGGAATTATGAGAATGGTTTTGGCAAATTATGAGTAGATCCTGTTATATTAGGTTTTTCTACAGGTAAATATTCTCTCACCTTACAGTTTCTAGGAACTACTTTGCATAAAATAGGCATACGATGCATAATTGTTGGTTAATTAGCTTGTTGTGACCTATACACCTTAGGGTTTTCTAGCTATGTTTTCATGAAAAGTAGGCCTTCGTAATATCAGTGTCACGTCTAATAAGTCTAAACCCCCAGTTCTAAGAACAAATACAATTATTTTATAGAATTTTCTCAATTTGATGTTTTTTTCTTTTCCTCTCACTTTTTTTTTTCTTAAACTTTTGGTGTTTGCTTGTATGCTAGTATTTGATAGTCAAAACTCACATTGATCTGAAGTACTTTTTTCTCAGCTCAATAGGATCACCTTCCCCTTAACATTTGTGAGGTTGATTTATCTCATTCATTTTGATCATGCTCAAATATGACCTGTTAATTTTTTCATATGTCATGTTGTGACACACACATATATATAATGGGAGCATCGTTTTACCTGAGAAAACATTCCTAGTTTTTTTGATGAGATTAATTTATCAGTATTTCACGGGGTTCTGCCAAAACTACAGCAATTTCCGGGGCAAGTTTTGGAACCACTGGCATATCAGAAGTAATATAATCTTGGGCCATGATATTAACCGATTCTGTTGGATTATTCCTGTGCCTGACAAAGTGATCTTTGTGGAATCACACCCTGTTTCTCCCCATATCTTATGTTCAATCCCAGACCCAGAATTTCCACTTCCTCAAGGCCAGCCGTGTTGGTGATGTTCTCTAAGGGCAGGCGACTTGAGCAGGTTTGATTTGCTTTTATGAAATGTATTTTTTTTAAAAAAGGAATATCAAGGCAGAATTATTCTGGAAAATTATTTTTCTTTCTCTTTTTGTCTTCTTAGATGGGAAAGAATAGCTTTTAAGATTCTTATCATTTATTTGTTCATGAACTGCGTCCTTTGTCTGTGTCCACAGTGATAAAGACAACTTACTATATGTTGGACATGAAGTGGTGATCATCACAAACCCAATACCTGTCGTCCTGACCTTATGATCCAGCAGGGAAACTTAACCTTTCACTTAGAACTTGGAAAATAATACAAATTCCGATCCTTTCCATGTTATTAGAAGAACCTAAGGTAGTTGTTCTAACTTTGGATGCGTGGTAAATACTTTCAGCTTGGAGATAAGAAGGTCTCACTCTTCTGATTGAGAATTCCATTGAGTTCCTAGAAAATGCATCTATTTATAAGATACTGAAAGGTATCTTATAAATAGGTTCTGCAAGAATATTAATAAGTTAAAAAAACGGTGCATATTTGAAGAGTTTGACTCATACTCTTTCTTTTCTTTTTCTTTTTTGGTTTCCAATAACTCACATGCATAAAGAACAGTTTGGTAACATTTTAGATGGTAGGTAGCACAATCATCTGGTGAAAGTTAACAGGAAAATTAGAATGAAGAACTAAACCCCCTAGGAAGGACACAGGGTTTCTTAGGTTATAGTTCTCAATGGTACTTTAACCATATTGAAGGGAGTAGAGAGGAGGGCCAAAGGATCCATGCCCTTTGCCCTTCAGATTGCCAGAAGGTCAAGTGGAAAACCATAGGGCTTCATGTGTGATGTGTGTAATAATTCCTGTGTATTTCCCACCTCGGACCTCAAGGTCAATACCTATTCATTTGTAGGATGCTCAACGTAAAACTCCCTTCTACCACTCACAATGCCTGTCCTTGGCCAGGGATTTCAAGCTGTGGTTGTAAGTTCCTAATGTCAGGGGCCACGCTTTCATCTTCACTGTATTCTCAACCTTTTGCACACTACCTGTTGACATGTGGACTGAAAGGAACCAATCTTGGAGGAAGCAGTTCCTCTCTCCAACATTGTGCAAGACTCCTGCAGTTGGTAACGATGAAACCACCAACCAAGTGTCTGCCATAGCTACTGTGGCTCTTGACAAGACTGTGAGGGAGAACATCAGTGGCAGTCACATGTAGACATTTGTTTAAGCCAATTCCATCATCTCGATGGTCACCATGGCAACCATCCACAACCAGTGCGTAGATGGGTGCAAGGAGTGAGACCATGATACTGTGCTGTGGTCATTTCACTAACTCAGCCCAGGTCTAACAGAAACCTTTTCTATGAAAGATTTTTAGAGAGTAGCAACATCTCCTAAGAGGCCACAGGGTGACTTGTGCTTAATATTAACATTTTTGTAGTAGGGCAGTGCTTTCCAGGCTGTCTGCTTACACTTTAGCTAGTCTTATGGCTACATGTGGTTTTAGTACTTTCATTTTAAAAATCTGGAGAAAACCAGAGGGTTCTGAGAAATTTGCATATCAATAAACGTAGCTTGCTTGTGTTATCTTATTATGGATCTGTATGCAGTGAATCAAGCGAGCATGTTTTGCAATAAAAACAGACATCCCCCTCCTGCTGGGTAAACTATGGTGAGTACTTTCTGCATGACACAAGTACTGGTGTCTCAGCATGATTTCGGAGTCCCACTGTGTAAATGGCAGAGCAGTGCAGTGACAGGACAGCAAGGCAGGGAGGGAGGCAGTACATGGGACTTTGAGTCCCAGCTCCCCACGGGACAACCAAGTGACCCTAGGCACGGCACTGGGCCTGAGCCTAAGAGTTCTCCTTTTTAAAAAGAAGGACTTAGACTAGGTAATTTTCGAGTGCCTTCTTAACTCTATTGCTATTTATGTGGATATTCTGTACTTAAGTATCATGGGGAGGAATGTGAGTTGGAACCTCATTTTGAAGGCACTGAATTATCTCCTGCCCAAGGGGCACCCCACTTCTGATAAATTTCATTGCCCTTGGCTACATAAAGTGGGAACTATTTTAACTTGAGTGTGCGTATGCGTGTTCTTCCCTCTCATTCATAATTCACTTGAAGTGCTATGCTTGGATTACCACCACCTTTCACAGATGAGGAAACTGAGGCAGGATACTATAAACAATCGCAGACCAAGTGAGACCCTTTTCAGAGCTTTTAAATGGTTTTTGTTAGTTTTTCCTTAATAAAATAATTTTTAAAATTCTTGGTTTTGGAGATGCGATGACTACCTTATTCCTTTCCTACTGTCAGCTCAGTAGGCAGCCTCATTGAAACACAATGTGGTTTTGTTGGGAAAATTATTTCCTTGCTTTAGAAAATAGTTAATCACTGAAGTGTTTTACACAAACGGAAAGTGATTCTAGAAATAACTTAAACTACTTTCTCTGTTTACCAAACCAAAATCCAAACCAGCCAACCAAACAGACAAATCGCACACCACTTGTCAATCATTTCTCCCTGTACTGGTCCAATCATGATTAAAAGTAAGAACAGCAGATAAATATGTATCTTAGAAGAGATTAGTGGTACCATTTATACAGCGTAAAGTCATGCAAACCATGCTGAAAAGGAAGTGGCTTCATTGTGGTGACATGGGGAGGAAGAAGGCCATGAAAAGCCCCTGCCCAGGTGAGGGCCACCACACACATGCATGCATTTGATGCAGCCATTGGTGTCCCCTCTGGTACGCGTCAGGTGTGAGAATAAGTGAGCTATACAAAGTCTGTCTACATTACAAGGAGGAGTCAGCCAGTGACCCCTTTTAAGTGGGCTTGTTGGAAGGGGTCCATATAGAATCAGAAATCCCATCCCCTGTGGATGACAGAGGCATGGAGCCACTGGGTGTGAAAGGGTCTGTGTCTGTGTCCGTCTCACCCTCAGCGAGGTACCGTTTCTCCCTCATCCAGCTTGACCCCCCGCTGGGGCCAAACACGTAATCGTCTCTGTCCTGGGAGATGCTGAAGCCACTTGGAGACCGCTCCAGCTCCTCATGGTTGACTGACATCAGGGACAGAGGTGTGTCGCTGTCCCGTGTGATGCTGCGTCTCTGCCCGGGGGAGATTCGGTCCGAGTAGGGGCCGTGGAGCTCAGCCTGGGAGTGGTAGCTCACATGGGAGTCAAGAAGAGTCAAGATAGGCAGGACGGTGGGCCTTTCTGCATATGTGGTGGCCGAGGAAGGAAGAGTTGTCTGAACCTTTCCAGAACTGGGTCCCCCTCGGGGTGGGTTCACTGGGTCATGTGCAAAAAACCCATAGGGGCCGACCTTGTCAATGGGCACCTGGTGGAAGCTGTAGGGAGACTCAAGGGGGCCTGTCTCAGCATAGTTGCAGATGATGGTTTTCAAATCAGAATACCTGCTGCCTTCTTTCTTCTCCACCTCGGCTGGCGAAGAGCCCTTGGCAGGGTAATACTCTGTGACATGCACCTGCAGCTGTTCCATGTGTTGCATGTGCATGTCTACCAGGAAATCCAGCTTTCTCCCCATGTCATGAACCTGGAAAATACAAGGAACTGGGCATGACTGCTTTCTCTGGGGGTGGGGTCATTGTTAGGGATTGGGAGAAAATACCATAGGACTTACTTTTCAGAAAGAGAGTTCCTGTGAGTCTTAATAATAAGGACAGTAGCTAATAATTCCCTTGTGTCTCCTACTCACAAGTCCTACACATATGTTAGTGTTAATCTAGAAACAACTGAGGCAAAGTTTCCCAGGAAGCAAAGGCTGGAACAGAGGAGAGGGTTTGAGGGTAAGTGCACACCAGTCCTTCTTTGTCCCCAGAGGAGGAGGTGGCCTTGTTGATGTTGTTTGGGTCAAGGAGCAGGATTTCTTGACGTGGGTACATTTCTTCAGACACAAGCATGAGGCTTATTAGTGTATGTGTCTGCTACATGGTGATATAAGCCCTGAAGACACAAGGTCAGTGGGTAGCAAGAACTCAGCTTTTCAGAACTGGAGGCCCCACCTAGGGCCTTGAGGGACAGTGAAGCTGCATCTGGTCTTGTTTGCCTAAGTTGGGAACTTATTTGTATTTTTGATTGCATGTACACGAGTGTGTGCACACGTGTCTATGCAATGTTCTCACTCGGACAATTCACAACTCACCAGAAAACATCGTCGTCAGGTATATCATCCTGTGTTACAGTTGACACTATGAAGCACAGTAATAGGTAATGGCCAATGTCATCTAAGTCGTAATAATAATTGATACTCATGGAGCCATTAGCAAGTATCTGGCTATTTTATGCACTTTATTAACTCATTTAACTTTCACAAGAACCCTACAAGATGGATACTATTATTGTCTCCATTTCACAGGTGAAGAAACGGAGGCACACAGAGGTGAAATAACCTGTCAAGGGCCACAGAGCTAGTAAATGGAAGAGCTGAGATTATAAATTAAAATTTAAAAATGAAAAACACTATGCTTGCTATACCAAAAAAGAATAATCATTCCAATTTTGTCTTGCCTCTCCAGCATGGATCCAGTTTGGGGATATAAATAAAATAAAAGGATTAATAAGGATCTTAGAGGAAATTGGTAATGCCATTTATATGGTGCAAAGTTAGGTAAACAGTCTTAGAATATAAGCTGCTTTACAATGGAAACAAGAGGTGAGCTACCTAGGGTGTTGCGAGTGAGTGGGTTTTTCTTTCCACCCTGAATGAACCTCACTCACAGCCTGCCCTCCTCCAGGCCCCTTCACACAGGCCACCCACTGGCCTGGAGTTTGGGAAAAGGAGGACAAAAGATACATAAAATGCAGGGCAGAGAACACACATTTCTTAAGGAACTACCATGCAGCACATGATAATAGAAGCTACCATTTGTTGAGTGTTCACTGTGTGCCAGCAAGTGTTCTAGGGAATTTATAGGTATCAACTCACTTAGCCCTCTCAACAACCTTATGAGGCAAAAAAAATCCCCATACTACAGATGAGGCAAACTGAGGCTCAGAATAAGTCATTAACTTACATGTGATCACCCAGCGAGCAAATGCTAAACAGGGATTTAGTCTCCCCATCCTTTTTTGAATGGTAGATAGTATTACTCAAGTATGTTATATCCCTATGAAAAAAAATGACATTTGAAAATAAATTTCATACACTTGCTTTCTGGTGAAGGAAAGATAAGACCTACCTGTCTTTCAACTTTTACAAACTTGCCCATCATGCTTTGGTCTTCAATTTCTGATGTGGATGCTCTGGCTACATATGGTTCACTCCTAAGAAAAAGCCAACAATTCTATAAGATCATTATATCTAGTTTTGCTTTGCAAGGTTGTTGCAGCTAGACAGGCCATGGCCCATGAAGTTATCATTCTTATCTTTGCATTTATGCAGCCTGCAGGAGGCCCACCCAACTCTAGAGGCACATGTGAGTCAGGAAAGCCAGCTTCTTCCTGCCTTCAACACTGATGTTTCATGCTTACTTTCACTGCAGGAAAATTTGAAGCCAAATATGAAGCTGCTATTAAAGAGGCTTTGCTTTGTTTTAAAGTTAAGAAAGCATGTAACAGTGCTGAGAGTGTTTAATTCCTTTAAATTACATTCCTTTGCCTTTCACTATCATTCTGCTGATTGAGAGGTTTTACACTGAATGTGTAAGAGGTTCTACTCTGAGGTGGGGAGGGGGTGCCTAATCTCTGAAATTGTGTAACATGGGTATAAATATTTCATCTGGCCCATGTGTTAAGAATGGAAAACAAATGCTGAATCTGGAAAATAATGCAAAAGATGATGCTGGTAGGGAATGTGCTGTGTTTGCTCTTTGGCTATGCAGAGTTAGTATCTACCTAAATTCCAGTTCGTTTCAATATTTTTATGTTCCGTGCAGATGGAGACTTTTAGGGAGCCCAGCTATTGCCTCAAACCATTCATGAGAGGCCCTTTCTTGATAGTTGATTTTTCTCTCTTATAGGCTACTGACTCCTGCTGAGTAGGGTTGAATTAAAGCACATGTCAATTACTGATGCTCCATGTGCTAAATCCAGCCCATCAGTGTTTTCCTTTGCCTGCAGAGGATTTTAAAATGCAAGCTTTCTAAAAACTGGAGAATTTCACATAAGCTCAGGATATTCAGCTTTTCTTTAAAAAATTGTGTTATCTTGAAAGAGAGGATTCTCATTCCTAAAATTAGCAACAACAGAACAGAGTAACAACTGCCTCCTCTAGGTCTCCATGGCTCACCACTCCTTATTCCATCACCAAGACTGAGTCTGAAAATTAGATGCCTTTTATCATCATACTTACATTCTTGGTTCTTTTATAATGTTTCTTAAGCCTGACTCCCTCATTTATGTTACCTGCCTTGAAGGCATTTGGAAATAAAAAAAATGTGAATCCAGGCAGTGGATTTTCTAAAGAACACCTCCTTGTTCGAAATTTTAGAACATTTTTTGGAGGGAGGTGAGCTGCTCTGCTGAGGCACCATGTTACCGTGTTATCAGGGGCCTGACATCTGATTGTCTTCTCTGCTTTGTCCTGGGAAGGGTATTGGTCAACTCAAGGGTGACTAAGTAGGAAAAGCCAAACCAGCTAACCAAGAATGCTGTGGGTCCTGCTAACATAAAGTGTTTTTCCTGTTCACTCACAAGTCTCCTCCTGTTTTATAACAAGGAAACTGATGTGGTTATTTTCATTTTTAAAAATCACAGAAAGAAGTATCATCTACACTGTCTGCAAAGAGGGATGGGGAGTCTTTTGAACAGAAAAATTTTCAAATGGCCACAGACTGGAATAGGCTTCAAACTCTTTCTCTTCATTTTATTTAGAGGAGTGGCAATATCCCTCACATAAAGGATCCAAGCTGAGCTTTGCACCCAAGGCCCATCAATCCATGTTCACAAGCCCCACCTGGGAGATTGCTGAGATGGATAGGTGAATGCTGTCCCTTTCTGAGACTTCTTGTGTTTTGGAGTGGATGGAGGTCCAGGGCTGAAAATCATATCTAGAAAGAGGGATGGGGAGTCTTTTGGACAGAAAAATTTTCAAATGGCCACAGACTGGAATAGGCTTCAAACTCTTTCTCTTCATTTTATTTAGAGGAGTGGCAATATCCCCCACATAAAGGATCCAAGCTGAGCTTCGCACCCAAGGCCCATCAATCCATGTTCACAAGCCCCACCTGGGAGATTGCTGAGATGGATAGGTGAATGCTGGCCCTTTCTGAGACTTCTTGTGTTTTGGAGTGGATGGAGGTCCAGGGCTGAAAATCATATCTATTCTGAAAAAAACAAAGTGAGAGGTTAAATTACACACAGCTTTTTTTTGGCAGAAAACAAATCATTCTATTCCCTCTTAGATACATGTTTGGAAAATGTAAGAGAAGGGAAGAGAGAGAGAGAGAGAGAGAGAGAGAGAGAGAGAGAGAGAGAGAACTTATAACCTCAGTATATTATTATGCATTTTTTGACTAATGGTACTGAAAGCATCTTCTCATCCCAAGGGAGAGGGAGGCAGACAAACCACTGAGATGGGGTGAGGCTGCATCTCATTATTTCTTACAGAAAATACCATATGTGTGCTGCAAGAACACCTCATCTTCCAGCTCTTTTATCCTTCCCCAAAACATCTAATTAGGAGTTTTTACTGCCAAATCCTAGGCTCCATTTTCAACTGCGCAGATCACTGCTGCTGTGCAGGCATCTCTGGCCTATAGAAGGATGGTACGACACTAGCTCCCACAGCCTGCTTCCAATTTTTCTGCATGAGGCACGAGCTCCCACTCTGTGCTGGAATTAACAGGAGAGAACTCTTGCCCTTTGCACTGCAGGGCTAGGGCAGGGGTGGGGTGGGAGCATCATTCAGACCATGCAGCTGGAAATAGCCATGGGTCTCTCAGTCTCCTCTCTGGAAACCCAGCTTTTCCTCCATTGACACTGCCATATACTAAATTGGCCTTCCTTTTTCTATGCCATATCAGCATGGATGTGGATGTGCAATTAGTCATCCCAGCAGCCAACCTCCAGCCACAAATCCTAGAAACACAATTGCCTAATAAATATCAGAAACTATGACATTACGACGATCCATTCTATGCTCATTAAGATAGGCTGGTATTTTTGGAGACTGGTATGTCTTAGACATCATGCTCCCTTCCTCTGTGTCTCAGAGAGCCAAACTTGCACAGATCACACTTTCGGTTCAGCATTCATTCACACATCCATTTGTTCAGCAGGCATTGAGCACCAACTGTATGCCTGCCACTTTGCTAAGCAGGCAAAGTTGATATCCCAGTTAAAAATAAGGCTATGAATAAGCACATCTCCAACTTGACAGCATCACTACCTTCCAACCCATTCAGTGTGGTGTTCCTATTAACTCAGCAGGACACTCCAGAAAAACATTATCCAGACAAGGAAGCTGAGCCCAGAGGGAACTTGTGTCATCTTGAAGCCTTGCACAGGCCAGAGAATGAGCTGCAAATAGGACTTTGGTTCCCTGAGTGTTATAGCATGACTCTTGACATCATACTGTTCTTTGTTTTTAAAATTTTTTTAAAAGGATATTTTTATAATTCATTAAAGATTTGACAAATTTAAAAAGTAGAATAAAATAAGTCAGTCTTATACGTATCATCTCAGTATGGCTACTATAATCTTTTGGGGGAAATCCCACCCCCTTCTCCCTCTATGAGATAAGGTGGCATGGCTTGTGTATTTCTGAGCAAACCTATGTGTGCATGCTTTTGTAATCATATCATACATACATATTAGTAATATCATCACAAGGTCTAAGAAGAGCATATTTATTCTACCTAGATTTTGTGATATTATATGTGATACATATAAAAACATATATGCACATATAAGATTATAGATATGTATAAGTCTAGATAGATATGCTCAGTGTATTATTATTAATCATATCATGCATATATATTCACAAATAACATAATTTTAAAAAACCTCATTTATATACTTTTTCTAGACATCATTTGGTGATTGCATAACATTTTAATGAGAGCAGCTACCATTCCTTCCTTAACCACTACTTCATAATTGCGGAAGTGGTGTGTGTTAGAGAGAACAGGGCCTTTGTAACCAATCGGACTTGGTTGGATTCTCTGCTTCTGTTACCTACTAGCTGAATAATTTTCTTAAGGAAATTTATTCATTTTTTAATTGAAATGTATTGATTGTACATATTTATAGAGTACAGAGTTATATTTCGATACATGTACACAATGTGTAATGATCAAATCAGGGTAGTTAGCACATCCATCATTCCAAAAATCTATTGTTTCTTTGTGATAAGAACATTTGAGGTCCTCTATTCTAGCCATTTGAGAACATACAATAAATTATTCGTAATTATAAATGCCTAGCTCTACTTTACACCACTAGAACTTAATTTTCCTATCTAGCTGAAAGTTTGTTTTCATTAACCAACATCTTACTACCCACCTCCTCTTTCCCCTTCCCAGCCTCTAGTAACCACAGTTCTATACTTTACTTCTAAAAGTTCAACTTACTATTATTTTTTTGACTTTCACATATGAGTGAGAATGTGTAGTATTTATCTTTTTGTGCCTGATATTTTATTTTATATAATGTCTTCCAGGCTCATCTATGTTGCTATAAATGACAGGATTTCATTCTTTTTTGTGGCTAAGTAGTATTCCATTGCGTACACATACCACATTTTCTCTATCTATTCATCTGTCAGTGGACACCTAAGTTGATTCATATGTTGACTATTGTGAATAGTGTTGCAATACACATGGGGGTGCAGGTAACTCTTCAGTGTGCTGATTTCCTTTCCTTTGGATAAATACCGAGCATTGGGATTACTGTATCATATGGGAGTTCTATTTTTAGTTTTTTGAGGAACCACCACACTGATTTCCATAATGGTTGTTTTACTTTACATTCTCACCAACAGTGTATGAGTTCCCCTTTCTCTGCATCCTCGCCAGCATTTTTTTCTTTTGTTTTAGTTTCTTCATTGGAAAAATGGCACTATAATACTATACCTTGTGAGGTTATAAGGAATTAGACACATACCTGTAGAGCACCCAGGTGCTCAATGAAAATGGCGCCAATTATTAGTTGGGCATGGATGCTGCTTCATATTTTCAGTATTATGAATAACACCTGGTGAACATTTAACATGGTAAAAAAGTTATATTTAGAATTAGCCAGCTGGACTCAGTTTAGATGCTCCTGATTTTGTTGGCAGCGTCCTAACCTCAGCATCAGGAGTCAGTTGAACATAGGCTTCCTCCTCTCCATCAGGCCTGACCAGGGTGCTGACCTTGGCCACAGGAATGTCACTGAGCTTCTTTACAGCCTGTTCGATCTGGTGCTTATTGGCCATGACATCCAAAATGCTTGATGAAAATTTTTGTTCTTAACATTTCTCCCCTGCATTTTGACTTACTTACGAATGCCTTTTGCCTTAAACTTCAAGGTTGACATGGCTTTGATTCCTGAGCAATCAGGATAGCACAGTCCCTCAGACGCAACTGTCTTACCTTGACTGGAGGTACTTTATCCTGGAAAGCATGTCGAGGTGTCCTGCGGAATACTGCTCAATCACATCTTTCACGTCGTAAGGCCTCAAAGTCTCCTTGAATTTTTTTTTATAGAGACGGAATTGTAGAATTCTGCAAGGCAAAGGAGAGGCACTCATAAGTCGTGGGTAGAGAGTGAAGGAAACTGTAATACAAGGCTAGCAAACTCAGGGGCAAGGGGAGAAAAGAACCAAACAGAAAACAAGTTGATGGGGAGAACTTCCAACTTTTGAACTTGTTAAGACAAGTGAAGAGACATGTATGTGGTCCTACCCCTTGTAACCACATAGAATTAGGCTGGCTAGTACCTCTTCTTCAATACTACCTTCCTTCATTCATTTGAATAATATGAAAATTAGGGCAGCAAAACTATTCTGAATGATACTATAATGCTGAATACATGACATTATGTGTTAGGCAAAACCCACAAAACTACTCAATACAAAAAGGGAACCCTAGGGCTGGCCCAGTGGCGCACTGCACTGGAGAGTGCGCCGCTTGGGAGTGTGGCGGCGCTCCCGCCGAGGGTTCGGATCCCATGTGGAGACCGGTTCCCGCTCACTGGCTGAGCACGGTGAGGGCACGACAGCGAGGGTTGCGATCCCATTGCCAGCCAGTAAAAAAAAAAAAAGACAAAAAAAGAAAAGGGAACTGTAATATACAATGAAGCTAATGATAATATATAAATATTGATTCATAATTGTAACAAACGTACCACACTAATGTAATGTGTCGATAATAGGAGAAATTTTACATATGGATGGGGGAGGGTATTGGGACTATCTGTTCTGTCTCCTCAATATTTCTGTTAAACTAAAACTGCTGTAAAAATAAAGAAAAAAATAAAGAAAATCATAACAATACGAGCTAACATTTCTTGAGCATTCATTCCAGACACTGAGCTTCGTGCTTTATGAACAATCCTGCTAATAGATCAGTTTACAGATGATGCAGCTGTGGTACAGACGGCTTCAGCATCTTCCCAGGGCCGTCCAGCTAGTAAGGTCAGAGCTGGTCCTCAAACCCGGGCCTGTGTTCTTAATCATGGTTGCACTGCTTTCTATTTGGGGACAGCTGATATATCTCATCTTCTATAGCCTCTTTAATTCTTTTGCTTGTGAGCTCCCAGAAGAGAAGAGCTCGTTTCTCAGGTTCCTTGTAAACTGGGGTACCCAGAACTCGTAGATGACCTAGAACTGGTTGAACCCTCACCTCTGTTTTCCTGGGAACCAGTTAGGTCACTTGCTGACTGATGCTCCTTGGGAACCCCATCACGAGGTTAACTCCTGCTGATCAGGGCATCCATTAAAACCCGTAGTCACAGGTCAGTATCAGGACACCACAGCCCATCCCAGGCCCTTCCATCTTGCATTTGCTCAGCCTTTCTTATGGTACATTCAAAGTTCATTTTGATTGTCATGGCCCATGGCTCCAGCTTCTTTTTTTTTTTTTTTTTTTTTTAGATACGAACCCCGGGCCTTGGTGTTATCAGCACCCCACTCTCCCGAGTGAGCCACGGGCCAGCCCATGGCTCCAGCTTTTTTTTTTTTTTTTTTTTTTCTTAGATACGAACCCCGGGCCTTGGTGTTATCAGCACCACACTCTCCCGAGTGAGCCACGGGCCAGCCCATGGCTCCAGCTTCTAAACACTATTTTGGCATATGGATTATACCATCTACTTTACTTGCTGTCCTTCCCACTTCATGTCATTTTATAAGCCTGCCCTTTCCATAGTTTCATTTAAGATAAGAATTAGCAAACTATGGCTCCAAGGACAAATCTGGCCCACTTCTATTTCTGAAAGTAAAGTTTTATTGGAACTCACTCACACCCATTCATTTATGTCTTGTCTACAGCTACTTTTGTTTTATGATGGCAGAGCTGATACTTGCATGGAGATGTATGGACCATAAAGCCTAAAATATTTACTCTCTGGCCCTTTACAGAAAAAGTTTGCCGACCCTTGAATCAAGACATCAATAAAAATGCTGAAAAGGAGAAGGCAGAGAGCAGACCATGGAGTATCTCAGCATAGACCTCCCTTAGGCTGACACAGATTCATTAACTGGTTTTCTCTGAATAAAGTCATTCAGCCAGTTGTGAATCCAAATTACTGTATTTTCATGCAACCCTACTTCTGTCATGTCGACTATGATGGTGTCGCGAGAAACCAGCTCAAAGGTTTTGCTCAGGACCACATACAATAATACCATTGTGCTTCCCTGATCTATTGGACAGGAATCTTGCTGAAAATATTATGACTAGTTTTTGGAGAATCCAACTTAGGTTCTAGAATTCACTGCCACCTTTATGAAGTGCTTACGTGCCATATTCTGACAGCATTTCTTTACATAGTAGCATACTCTTTTATTTTTTTGCAGAATTCTAAAGTGGAACAGACACAGCCATAGCAGATTATCGTCTCCTTTGATACATACAAAAAAAAAAATCAATCTATAATTTATTACCTTGTTAAAAATTCCAATTAAAAAGAGCTATATGGATGAAGATAGGCAGAAGAAAAGCTATTTTGAGAAAGAAGCCTATAAAGAGAGAAAATCCCATGTCAATACCCCCCATCCCCATACATACACCCTGACACCCTTTAAAATAAATGGTGGTTAAAGCTGGAGAGGAGCATGGCAGCTGGAGATACTGTCAGGGGAGGCTGTGGGAGCATTTTTATAACAAGGCAAGAAAGAGTCACCTGTCATGACTTGCTAAGGTAGGAATCATTTCTCTGGAGGCAGCATCTCTCATAGAGTACAGTATTTACATACCCTTGGGACTTGACTCAAGGTTACCGGGGAGGGGGCTTCCGTCCCCCTTCCCAAAGTCCAAGATCACTGCATAAGCTGTGTCCTGTGGGAGTTGAGCTGGGGCCTGGGGAGACACACAGGTGGGCAGGAGGGGGCCTTACCTGACGGCTCGGATGGCGGCCTTCAGGGTGGGGATCATGTCTTCAATGAGGAAGTCATTCCCGTAGCCCTTGTCTTCTGCCATGGGATCACCTGTCCCGGCATCTGGGAGGGAAACACATGTCAGTGGTAGGCCACAGCACTTGGAAAGGCTCAGGAACCCCATCGTTCAGTCAGAACTTTCTAAGCCTCCAGATTACTCAACCTCCAGAGTCTTTGGTCTTCCCCAGCTCTGGGGAATCGCTCAGCCTTTCTTAGCATCCCCATTCTACTCTCCAGAACTCTAAGTCACAGGTGTGTGCAGTTCAGGACAGGTGGTGGGCAGAAGGCTACAAGGGGGGTGATATGACTTCCTCAGTGGCCCCGCAGAGGCAGCAAAGAACCCACAGGAGGGGCTTTACAGTCAGATGGTCCTGAGCTTGGATTCTTGTTCTGTCGGTCACTCTCTTGGTGACCCTGGGAGGTCACTTTCTGGGCCTCACACATCCCAGAGGTCTTGGAGTGAACTTAGTTGAGGGTCAGAGTCCTGGGTGGCTGCAGACATGGAGGACACAGGCTTTCCTGCTTGTCTCCCTTTTCCTAACTGGAAGAGACACATGAGGCCATTGTTCCTACAGACCCGTAGGGTGCTTTTCTGATACCTTTTCCCACCCGCTGGGGCACTGTGGCCCTCACTCCAGATGACTCTGCACCTGGCCCCTCTCCATCATTCAATGACTTCCATGACAATTCACTCTTCATGGCCACCCTTAGACACCATGGTGACATGTCTCAAGGCTCCCTGAAGGGGTGTGGGCTGATGAATGGTGGTGATCCTGACCCAGGAAGAGAGGTAACGTGGGAGCCTTGCCCCAAGAGTTCTTGGATGGAGGGAGGGAGAGGAGAGGAGGGTAGAGGTTTGGGAGCGGGGAAGGGGGAGAGAGGAACGGCGTTACCTTCGGAGCTCTGCCAGAAAGCGTAGGCTTTCATGCGGAAGGCGGTGCGGAAACGCTCTTTATTGTTTAAGCCAACAGGCTTTGGTTCTTTAGAAGGACTTTCTTCTATGGCATCTACATTCAGAGGGGTAAATAGCTTTCCTTTAGTATTGCTACCACGAGGATTAGAAAGGCGAACCCGATCCAAGAGACCCATCTTTTGGCTACAAAATAAGCAAAAGTGAACAATTTTCCTCCTTCAGTGCAGGCTCTTGTAATTCCCCGTCCCTCCATAAAGACCTACACATTCTCCTCCAAGGATGAGTGGGGACTGTGCCCTCACAGTGCAAAATCTCATTCGGTGGCTTGGAATTGGACAGGGAGTGGTTGACATCCTAGCTCGACAATTTACTAGCTAATAGACCTTGGGCAAATTTCTTCTCTGAGCTTCAATTTCCTAGGATGATTAAGTGGAACTAAAGTAAGATACGGGACACAAACGCCTAGTTCACAGCAATGTGCTGCAAAGACGTGGTCTTTCTCCATTCCCCTGTCCTCTGCATCAGCAACTTCCTGCCTTTCCTTTCTAACATTTCCTGGTTCCCAAGTAGTGATGTACACAGACGATCCTTATCAAATGTTCCTTGAACAGAACTGCACAACACAAATGGCATAAAACAGGCACTCTTATCGTGGTGTCCCCCCCCCCCCCATGGATAGAATCTGGGGATCCATGAGCTGGAATGGAGAAAAAAAAGTCTTTAATTTATTAACTTCTAGCTAAAGTTTACCATTTCTTACAATTATGAAAGTAGGTAACATAACCTAGGGATATCCTCAAAGCCTGTGACTGTCCACAGCAGAAATCACTGATAATTCCATATCCTGTTAACTCAGGTGTTGTTTATACTCATCGCTGCTTCAAAATTATGGTAGAATTCGACCCACCACTAGGCTCATCACCAAAGGAGAACATATATGACTACATCTCAAATTGTTAAATATTTTGATAACTCCATTTCAATATAATCAGTTTCTTTTATAACTGTGTGTTACACTTCATTTATGGATTCAAAATTATAATCCTGAGAAGGGGTCTGTGGGCCTCACAATACTGCTGGAAGGGTTCTTGACACAAAAAACAGTTCATAACTCCAACATAAAGTTGCCCTGGTACAAAAAGCCAGTTGTACCTCAAAGTGAAGCCCAGGTTTACCTTTCCATTTGGCCGATCTTGGGCAAATCTGTGACCTTTCTGAGCCTCAACGATCCCATCAGTAAAACAGGGATAAGCATTCTCTGCTTCTCATGTTTACTATGAGATGATCTTTGTCAAGGATTTGGAGTACAGCCTGACACATAGGAAGTTATCTATAAATATTAATTTCTTCCCTCTATTTCTCAGCCTCTGCCTCCTTCCCCCAGTGGGCAAAATGAATGAAGTCTTTTTTGTGTGGAACTTTCCAGAGAGATCCCTGTTGCATGTTTTTGCTCATCAGTCCCTGTTGCATGTTTTTGCTCATCAGTACCATAGACACAGCAGCTTCCTCTCCATATCCCACACAGGGCTTGGTACATGGTAGGTACTCATGTCTTTGTGGAATAAATGAGGGAGCAAATGGATACAAGTGGTTGAATCAGCTCTGCATGGACCCAAGATAATTTTTTATTTTCTGGAGAGCGTGTCTGGTAATGACAACCATGTGCTTCTGCCAGAAGCTGCTGATGTCTTTGCAGCTTGGTGCAGTGCAGGGGCCGTGGTGTTGGGGCTGCAGAGACAAGGTGTGGACACTCCTTCTTCTGAGCAGGTACCCTGTGCTCTCTGAGCACCAGGACCTCATCTGCTAAGGGGCCTGACAACCCCTGCTTTATAGATGACACATGATAATACCCATAATGTTTCTTGCCTACAGCCAGGCATAGGGAAGGCATTCAGAAATACTTGAAAAAATGAATGAATAAATTAAAAAAATATATAAATAATGAGCAATTGTTGAACAATGAGCAATTGCTATTCCTGATCCCTCTGGACCTGTTCTCTCGCCCANTCCCTGTTGCATGTTTTTGCTCATCAGTACCATAGACACAGCAGCTTCCTCTCCATATCCCACACAGGGCTTGGTACATGGTAGGTACTCATGTCTTTGTGGAATAAATGAGGGAGCAAATGGATACAAGTGGTTGAATCAGCTCTGCATGGACCCAAGATAATTTTTTATTTTCTGGAGAGCGTGTCTGGTAATGACAACCATGTGCTTCTGCCAGAAGCTGCTGATGTCTTTGCAGCTTGGTGCAGTGCAGGGGCCGTGGTGTTGGGGCTGCAGAGACAAGGTGTGGACACTCCTTCTTCTGAGCAGGTACCCTGTGCTCTCTGAGCACCAGGACCTCATCTGCTAAGGGGCCTGACAACCCCTGCTTTATAGATGACACATGATAATACCCATAATGTTTCTTGCCTACAGCCAGGCATAGGGAAGGCATTCAGAAATACTTGAAAAAATGAATGAATAAATTAAAAAAATATATAAATAATGCAACCCCTGCTTTATAGATGACACATGATAATACCCATAATGTTTCTTGCCTACAGCCAGGCTTAGGGAAGGCATTCAGAAATACTTGAAAAAATGAATGAATAAATTAAAAAATATATAAATAATCAGCAATTGTTGAACAATGAGCAATTGCTATTCCTGATCCCTCTGGACCTGTTCTCTCGCCCAGCACTGTTACAGCACTTTGATTGAAGAACTCCATTCAAACCCAGCCTAGGGTAAATTTAGAGACACTCCAACACTCAGCCACCTCCATCTTCCCTAAGCCGAAGTCAAAATTTTTGAAACTGCTTTCCTAACTGGTACTAGATGAATGACTAACAGAACAGAGAATATATCAGGACCAGTGGGCTAAAAATGGTAGTCAGGGCAGGAAGTCAGCTGAACACACAGAGAAGGCATTCCTGCCCATGAATTAAGTAGAGGAGACTTGCCTCCTCTTTCTCGGCCCCTGCCTACCTGTCCTGCTACACCTCAAGTGGTTCCACCTTTCCATCTGCACCGGCCCTTTGTCCTTCCCTAAGCAGACCCCGCATGTCCTGGTGCATACATGTCCTCCTGCTTGCAGTGCCCTTTTTTGCCTTCTCAGCCGACCTCATTCCTATCTGCCCTTTAAAACTGTGTCTGAGTATCCCCTCTTGGAAATTAGGTACTCCCCATGTGTTCCAAAGACACACTGTGTTTTTCTCTGTTACGGTGTTTAAGACATTGTGTAGAGTCTGTATATTTCCACATGTGCCTGCTCCACTGGATCATGTGGTTCTAGCTAGGCAGGGACTCTGCCTGGTTATCTTTGAACCCAGTACCCCTCCAAACCCCATCCCCACTCCCTTTTAGCACATCTGGACACTCAGGATAGTGACTAAGATAGTGGGATTTGGAGAAAAGCCAGCCTGGGTGGAATTATCCTGATAGATCATGTGACCTAGGATAAATAACATATGGCCTCTAGTCCCCAGCTCCCTCACATGCAAATGATGATCATAAGCCCATGCCTCGCATGGTCGTGTAAGGGTTAAGTGAGGTAATGCAGGCAAAGCATTTATCCCACAGTGTGGGATGCGGGAAGCTTCAATACATGCTGGCTGTCATCATTATCTCGGTAAATAATCCTCTTCCCACAGACGCAGTAGAAGGCTGATGACATGTGTGAAAAGGATAGATCCAATTTCCTGGACCACAAAGAAAGGTTTTTTTTTTTTTAGAAAAAATGAACTGAGATGAGTTTGGGGGATTTGAATATTAGTTTACAGTGCTTCTTAATGCTAGTCTCAAAACACTCAACATTGTCCTAGTACTCTCCCTTGGTAGAAGATAAGTAGATGAAGAGTTTAATTCCAGGACACTAAGCAAGACAAACTTAACTGCAGCTACTGTGTCCTGACTTAAAATTTCAGCATAATAGCTGAATATTAGAAAGATAAAGAGAAGATTCTCTTGGCTCTGTCTGTGCTGGGATTTAAAATTTGTTTGTTTGGCATTTAAATGCTTTACTGTAACCTCAAACAGTATGAATTGCTTTTTTCATGTTCACTTAATACCCCGTTGGTCACGGATGACAGTTTAGATGCTGCTAGGATGCATTGAGCACAAATCAGAAGGCTTAGCTCTGAATTTCTTGCAGCCATTGCACCTAAGGAGCTTGTGGAATTCTTCCTCCAGCAAAGTGAATGATCAGCTTACTTCTTAATTGTGTAGCCTGAAATCCAAGACCCAAAGATAATCAGATGCAAGGCAAAGTTCACCCCTGAAATTCAAAACCCATCTCTGCCTCTCTCCATATGGATTTCCCGTGCATACTTCAGGCCTTGTTCTCGGACGGTACTGCAGATCTTGCAAGAAAAGCCCTTTTTGGTGCCAACATCAGATTTCCTTGGAAAGGCAACGTACCTGATTTGCTAACTTCCAAACATGAATTGGTAAAGCTGCAAATAGATGGACTGGGGATGGAGAAGTAAAATCAAAGCTGTTCTGCCTTTGTCCTGGGCTCCTGCCTTAGAGCTCAGCATCCAGGGTACTCCAGCTGTGTTCAACTCTGTGCAGTTTCCTGACATTCAGCACTTTGCACATGCCGTGACCTCTACCTGGGAGAATGTTCGCCCCTTCTTTCATCTAAACAATCCTTATTTTTTGTCTAAAAGTTGGCCCCAGCATAAGCCCCAGTCTCACTTCTCAGCATATCTGGATGTTCAGTGTAGCTACTAAGATCCATTGGGCATCCATTCACTGTGCCCCCTAAAACACTTAGGCTTTTCTCATCTGTGGCTCTTGGCCATCACAATAAAACCTTGACTCACTAGGGACTCCCTCACTAAATCAGTGGTTCTCTACCAGGGGCAATTTTGACCCTGAGGGTACAATTGGCCATGTCTGAAGACGTATTTTGTTGACTTGGGGAGCACTACTGGCATCTAGTGGGTAGACGCCAGAGATGCTGGTGAACATTCAGCTATGTGGGGACAGGAAATTCCCCACAATGAAGAATTATCTGTTCCAATTATCAGTGGTGCTGAGGTTGAGAAACTAAAATGTAAGCTTTTGTGCCAGAAACTACCTTGTCCAATTTTTATATCCAGCATCTACCAGAGTGCCTGGCACATTGTAAGCACTGAAAGCCTTATGATGATGTTGAATGAAGAAAGAAAGGAATAAAATATTTAATCTTCTGATTAATAAAATGCATCCAACCTCAGCTGTAAGAGGGAGTGCCGTGTAGCAGAAAGAATGTAGGCTTTGACGTAAGAAAAGTGGGTTCAAATCTCTGCTCTGTAGATAATATTTTAACTCTGTAGATAAAGTCATTAACTCTTTCTGATTGATACTCTTCATCTGTAAAGTGAAGCTAATATTATTTATTTATTCAACAAAAACATGTTCAACACCTTATAAATGCTAAGTTTCTGGTACTTGCTGAGTATACAGTGGTGATTAAAACAGATGTGGTTTTCAGCCTCCAGTGAGCTTATGATAAATTCAAGAATAAAATATGCAAACAGATACATTTATTGCTAGAAATTTGACAAGGAAAGACTGCAATAGTGAAGACTAGTAGGGTGACTTAGGAAGGCATCTTGAGCAAATAGGAAGACCAATTAGGAAGCCGATTCCAACAGCCCAGGATTAAGAGGATGATGCTCCAGATATTGGCTGAGACCTGAAGGGTGAGAAGAAGCTAAACTTCAAAGAAAAGGGGTGAGAGCTCTCCAGGCAGAGGCACTGCATGTGGGTATACGGTCATGTGGATGGGGTTGGTTTGACTGAAGAGAGAGCATGTAGCCAAAATATCATGTGTGAGGGGAAAAGTATCACTACATAAGATCAGAGGCCAGATCAGTCAGGGATTTTAGAAATAGAAATGGAATTTACAAATAGAAATCAAAAATAGGAATTTCTGTTTTATTCTAAGTATATCTGGAGGCCATTAAAGATTTCTAAAGGGAAAATATATCACATTGGCATTAAAAAACACATACATGTTCATAGCAACATTATTCAAAATAGCCAAAAGGTGAAAGCAACCCAAATGTTGTCCATCAGCGGATGAGTAGATAAACAAAATGTGGCATATACATTCAGCGGAATATTATTCAGTCTTAAAAAGGAAGGAAATGATGACACATGCTACAACATAGATAGACCTTGAGGACATTATGCTGAGTGAAATGAGCCAGTCACCAAAAGGCAAATACTATATTATTCCACTTAGGTGAGGTATCTAGAGTAGTCAAACCCACAGGAGCAGAAAGTAGAACAGCGGTCGCCAGTGGCTGGGAGCAGAGGAGAATGGGGAGTTGTTGTTTAATGGGCGTAGAGTTTCAGTTTTGCAAAGTAAAAAAATTCTGGAGATGGGTTGCACAACATGCAAATATGCCAATTACTACTGTACTCTACACTTAAAAACAGTTAAGATGATACATTTTATGTCATGCATGTAACCACAATTAAAAATTTTAAAAAAGAAAAAGAAAAAGAATGCAGTGGCTTCTTGTTGGCGAATCTAT
The DNA here is from genome assembly GCF_000696425.1 of Galeopterus variegatus. Taxonomy (NCBI): domain Eukaryota; kingdom Metazoa; phylum Chordata; class Mammalia; order Dermoptera; family Cynocephalidae; genus Galeopterus; species Galeopterus variegatus. The sequence continues at coordinate 69,949 of NW_007734907.1, forward strand.
CATAGGGGGGAAAAAATAAAAACAAAAAGCCACTGAGACTTTCCAGGCAAGAGATGCTGATGGCGTGGATGAAGGTGATTGCCATGGGAAGACAGAGACTAGAGCTCTGACATGTATTTTGGAGTAGAACAACAGGACACCAGCAGTCTTCGCTGATGGATTCTATATAAGCTGTGAGGATAAATGACAGATAAGGGATCACTCCTGGTTTCTGGCTGAACACATGCGTGGGTGGCGATACCAATTTTTGAATTGCTCAAGACTGGAGACAAATGGGTGTGGAGAAGAAATCTAAAGTGGAGTTTGGAACATGTTACTTTTAGGAAGACTGAGAGGCATTTTGTCAAGTGGGCAGTTGGGGACCTTATCTGTCTTATTCATTGCTATATTCCCAGAACCTAGAATGGTTTCTGGTACACAGGAGGGTCTTATTAAATATTTATTTAATAAGTAGAGAAATGGATAAATGATGGGTAGATGGATGATGGATGGATGACGGATAACTGCATAATGGATGGGTGGATGATTGATGGGTGAATGGGTGCAGTGTCACTACAGCCGAAAGCGTACTGTGCTGTTTGAAGTGAGAGCCCAGTACAACAGCACAGACCTAGTGACCAGCACAGAGCATCCAAACCTGCCTCCAGGAGTTAAAGCTCTAATTTTATCCCTTCTCTCCTTCATTTTTTTATCTTTCATCTTTCCACATGGAAAGGGGGGAACCTTACACAAAATCTGCAGCCCTATTTTAGGAGGCTCCCTGGTCTACCCAAGAAAGAGAAGTCAGACAGATAATAAACACCCGTCACCATCCAAGTGCCAAACCTTTAAGGCTTTGGTGACTAATTTTCCTAAGAAAAGACTATAAGTGATAGTTGCTATCTTGCCTTTGTTCCTTTCAAGTAAAATGAGAAATCTTAACTGGAGATTAGACGACAATGAACACAAAGTGGCCAGCAGTGGCCTGGAACTGGACAGGCCTCCTTACTGGCATCAACGGTAAGGAAGATACCCATAATTTCTTTCAACTCTCACACTGTTCATGGTATACATGGAAGCACCAAACAATTCATATCCTTTGCGTGATGATTAATTTATGCATCAGTTTGACTGTGCTACGAGTCCACAGATAGCTGATAAAACACTATTTCTGGGTGTGTCTGCAAAGGTGTTTCTGGAAGAGATTAGTGTTTGAATCAGCAGACTGAGTAAAGAAGATCTGCCTTCACTCAACGTGGGCAGGCATCATCCAATCCTTTGAGGGCCCAGATAGAACAAAAAGGTGGAGGAAGGGCAAGTTCACTCTCTCTGCTTGAACTGGGGCATCCATCCTCTCTTGCCCTTGGACACTGGAACTCCTGATTTTCAGGCCTTCAGACTTGGCCTGAATCACACCACTGGCTTTCATGATTCTCCAGGTTGCAGATGGCAGATCATGGGATTTCTTGGCCTCCAGAAGTGTGTGAGCCAATTCCCATAATAAATCTCTTTTTAGGTATCTCTATATATCCCATTGGTTCTGTTTCTCTGGAGAATTCTGACAATATACTTTTGTCCTCGCTACAGAATAAGTTCTTCTGTAAAGAAGTAAAGACTTGCTGTTTATTCAGGCTTTTCGTGCATTTTCTGTGGGACATCAGTGTGCTTCTTAACTGATAAAATAAGTCAGCATTTCTAGGAATTTCTCATATGAAAACAGGTGGTCTGGGCAAAGACCACAAGCCTAGCCACTCAAGGATGGCTAGTTTGAAGAATGAAAGAATGAAGGAAGGAAGAAATAAAATTAAGGCCCTAATCCCTTCCTTAGCCCATTAAAAATCAACTCAGCCCTCAATAGTCAGGCCAAAGGAAAGCTTCTCAGTGGATTCTCTACTGAACTCTTGTTCCGTGTAGAACTCAGAGTTCCCTTCCTTTGTGCCTGTTCCTCCTACCCCCGTGTCTGTATTATCCCCAGACCAGCACCCTCACAATACATTGTTCTTTTTGGCTAACACATTCACTTCTCCCATCAGACTGTGAGTGCCTCCACCACTAGACTGTGAGTTATAATTCCCTGGGAATCTTCAGGGCCTGACACACAGTAAGGCTCTTAATGTTCAGTGTTTAGGTTAGGGGAGACAGGAAGGAAGGAAGGAGATAAGTATTGCAAAGCCAGGATTCAAACCTAGGCTGATCCAACCTCTAAGCCCGACCTACGCCATGTAGAAATGACTCTGGGCATAGGAAATGTGTGTGCCAATCAGGATAATAATAATAATGATAGCAACACCTTACACAATACTTACCATGGACCAGGCTCTACTCTAAAGCACCTAAACCTTACAACAACCCTAGAAGATAGGTACTCTTATTATAAACCATTATGGAGGT
>NW_007734907.1:72807-85605 GCF_000696425.1 Galeopterus variegatus
CACCTAAACCTTACAACAACCCTAGAAGATAGGTACTCTTATTATAAACCATTATGGAGGTGAGGAAACTTAGTCACAGAGAGGTTTGGTAATGTGCCCAAAATTGCATAGCCAAAATTATCAGAAGTGATCTGTAACTCATAGTGTTAATACAGCAAAGCAGTGTGGGTCCAATTATGCTACTGTGGCCACAAACTCTTAGCACACAGGACCTGAAGTGGCTTGGGAATCACTTAGCCCAATCTCTTTCTTCTAGCAATGAGGAAGCTTGGGCTTAGGTGGCAGGTGGTTTCTAAGGAACTGCCTAGGCTGGGAGGGAAAAGGTGGATAAAGCAGAGACAAGGAGAAGGCAGGGTGGTGACTGGACTGACCACTGTGCTGAAAAGAACAGCATCACGATTTTGAAACAGTTTTGATGTGTTAATCTGGTTCTCTCCTTTGGATAGGTTTGAAAAGTTAGCTTTGCTAGCTCAATGGCTTTTTTGGTTTGATTCAGCAAGTCTGGGAATCTATGAGCATGATTCCAGGACATTTGCAGCTGGTGATCCAAAGACACATAGACATATCCTGATGTGCGAGTGAAAAGCCGTATGTTTTTGTCTGTTGCTTTCCTAGAAGAATTATTTTCTCCATGTATCCAAACCTCATGTATGAATAAAACACCAATTGATCAGCACTGATCTCTAACGAGCATTTACTGCAACTTGGGTTCTCTTCTAGTGTAGAGAGGACAGGGAGATGCAGAGAGGTTGCGTGAGTGGCCCAAGGTCACACAGCTAGTAAAAAGGGCATCTAGGCTTTGACGTATGATAATCTAACTCCGGAGTCTGTTCTCAGCCCCTGTTGCTATGACTACCTCCTGATTGAACACCTGGTTATTTTTAGTCCCTGGTTAAAGGAGAGAAAGGACCACAGATCTGAAGGGAACCAGGCAGACACAGGTTTAAATCCCAGCCCCCGTGTAAGCTGTTTTACTTTGCTGAGCCCCAGGGTCCTCATCAGTGTAGGGGGATAATGAAATCTAACTCTTTCGCAAACATCCATGTCAAAATCATGTTTCCTGGATCTGCCGAGACGGCTTCCCACCATTTGCCTATGGCAAATATAGAGGATGGAATTGTGTCCCCCGCAACACATGTTCAAGCCCCAACCTGATACCTGTGAATGTGACATTATTTGGAAATAGGGTCTTTGTAGAAGTGATCAAGTTAAGATAAGACCTTGGGCCCTTAATCCAATGGTTGGTATCTTTATAAGAGAAAGGAGAGGGAGATTTGGAAACAGAGATGCAGACACACTCAGAGGGAAGAATGTCATGGGAAGATGAAGGCAGAGATTGGAGTGATGGGCCTGTGAGCCAGGGACTGCCAAGACCTGCCAGAAGCTGGAAAGAGGCAAGAAAAGATACTCTCCTAGAGCCTTCAGAGGGAGTGTGGTCCAGCCAGCAGCTTGATTTTAGACTTTTAGCCTCCAGAACTGTGAAAGAATATATTTCTGTTGTTTTAAGTCATCCAGTTCATGGAAACTTCTTTTGGCTGCCCTAGGAAATACACAGCAAACAATGAGGGCTCAGTGGATGCACTTAGTGAAAAGTACTGTTTGCAGACCGGTGGAACCAGGTCGGGGGGCTGTGCTACATTCCTGTGTGCTAAGGAGTGATGTGCTCATAGAGAGAGGGAAAGTTACATGAAGCCTTGGGATAACCATCCTTTCCTATATTTTTGCAGTCAGACAAATGGAATTTTCACACTGTTGGAAGAATTGGGAAGAAGTCTCTCGCCCTCTACTGGCTTCTCTCTATGAGAAGAGGTAAATTAACTAACTGGGTTGCAATGGGTGAGAAGCAGCTATTGGCTCATGTTTCTTGATTGGGTGAGTTCTGTATTAAATGTCAGCGTTCCCACAAGGTCTTTCTCTCTGCAGCCCTCAGTGCCTCACAGGGTCAGACATGCCATGGCACCCATAAGGCTGGCTGGGAAAGTGTCTATTCTGTCTCTGTCCTGCTCCCAAGGCCTGGCCTGGCAGGAAGTATTATGAAGCTCCTTGTTGCCGCAGAGCCAACCCTGCTTAACCCAGCAAATGTAACCTATATTTTGATCCTTCTCTGACTCCTATGTCTATTTTTCAATTGGTTCATAACTCAGAGGAAAAAGGGTGTTACAAATAGCACCCCTCTTCCAAAGTTATTCTAAATAGAAAATTGAGACTAAGCCATGAAAAACAGGTCTGGGATCCCTCTGAGGTTAAACAAAATTGTTCTAAATCTTGCCTTTGCTTCTCAGCTAGTCTGCAAGCCTGGAACAGCATTGCAGGGTCGGGACGGCAAGAGAAAATACTAATAGCCATGGAATGCTATTCAAGCTTCTTATTTTGTTCTGGGTAACAATTTTCTCATCAGTAAAATTAGGGGATTNGTAATCACTGATTTTGATTCCAGGGCATGGTGTTTATTGCCAGCACGATCCATGACTCTGTGAGGTGAATTTCATGTGGCTAATGACACAGGGAGAAGGCAGAGTGTGAATTACAGCATCTGACCAAATCCTCCTTCACTCCACAGAAGATCTGGGCTCTGTGCCTTTACTTGGCTCTACAGCCTCCTCTCGTGATATAGACTCCAGTTGTGTGAGACAAGAAAGGGTAGAAGGAAACAAAACAAGCAAAGGGGACACCTACAGTGACTAATTAGGTAACTGTTCCCAAGAACTGGAAGGACTAGCATAGATGCTGGGATCATGAACTACGGAGTGAGACCAACTGGATCCTACCCTTGCTTCTGCTTCTTTCGTGGTGTATGAACTTGTGCAAGCCACCAACCTCTTTGAACCTCAGTTTATCATCTATAGAATGGGGATTAAAAATAGTACCTACTTCTTAGAGTGGCTATGAGGACGTACTTAGAACTACACCTGACAAATAGTAAGCATTCTTTACGAGTTATTATCATTATACTCGAATCCTTTGATCCAACAAATGATCCTCTACTAAGTGTGACAAATCTGTGATGGGAAAGACATCACCACCAGGTAGGAAATAAGGAAGGTACCTGGGACAAATTTCTTCCCTCTCTAAAAGTGGAGACATTGGAAGAGTCTTGAAGACAGCTGTTGAGATGGAATTATTTGAAAATACAGAGTGAACAACCGGACTCAGGCAAGCAGCTGTTGTCAAGACAGTTACCTGTTTTGAGAATTCAAACAATGCTAGCTTTTAACAAAAACATGCCCCAGTTACCATCACTGCTGCACATCTACCAAATAGTTATAATGAACATTCAAAATAATGCCCCTAACATAAAAAACCAGAGTCTTTTCTGGCATAATTTATATAAAATAAGTAAGGCTCAGTATGGTTTATTGTTGAAGTTCTTTAATGCAATATTATTAATAGGAATTTGAAATTTTATGAGTAGAATTTATGCCTGTGATGAACAACTATCATTTTTGTCTGCTCAATGTTTCATCCCCCATTCTTAGAACAAAAGGACCCTATTCTTTTTGGGAACTGATAACCCCCCACTTCAACCAAGTGACTCCAATGGGGCTTCCAATCATAGCATCCTACACCTGTATCCACCCACTCCAACAGGTGGGAACAGGGTCCAGGGATCATTCAGTAGTAGCTTCTGCCATCTGAGCCACAGAGATTGTCCAAGGTGTGAATATGAGACCCAAAATGGGCCAATCTGAGAGCTTCCCTGGGGTTTCTTAAACTGGTGTTGGGTGAAGGATAGATGGACAGAAGAAAGAGGAAAGAATGAGATCCTGGGGCTGTGAGCATCCACGGCGTCACCAGCGTGGAGAAGGTCAGCTGAGAGTGGAATCATCACAAAAAGAGAAGCAGAGACAAGAGATGAAGGCAGAAAACCCAGACGGCCCCATTCCTTGTTTCTCAGGGGCTCCTACCCTATCCGACGAGCGGCTATGTGAGCCGCTTAGTCTAGAGTCATTTAAGTTGGGTTTATGGTACTTGTAGAATGAACAGTTTGTCTGTCCATCCATCGATCCATCCATCCACTCACTGTCTCAGTAAGTTCATATCTACTGAAAGCTGACCATGTGCTAGGCTCTGTTCTAGCTGCTTTTTCAGGTACCGGAGATTAAGCAGTGAATACAACAGACAGAATCTAGCCCCTCAGAGGGATTTTCTCTAATATCTAAAGTATATATTAGGTAATCATCAGTGTCAACAAGGAAACTGAAGTGGGGCCAGGGGACTTGAGACTGATGGGGCATAGGTGGAGGGTCAGGGAAGGTCTCTCTCAGAAGGTGACATTAGGTGGAGTCCGAAAAGGAGTGAGCTCTACGAAGATGTGAGATGAGAGCTCCTAGCCAGGGAGAACAGGTGCTAATATCACGTGTCTGTTGGATTAACCGAGCTCACTGTACTCACGGATAGCGCAGCAAGGACCTGTGCTGCAGTGGGAATCAGCCCAGTGCATGGAAGGAGCGTGGGCTCCTTCAGTGAGCCGGACAGACCTACACTGAAAGCCGCACCTTGGCTATTTCTCCATTTGACTTGTGTAAGTTATGTGAGTGCTTGGGATCAATTTCAGCATAAGCAGAATGGAAGTACGGTACATCCTTTAATTAGGTCATTATTTATTCATTCAGCAAATATTTATGGGCACATCCTACATTTCAGGCAAATCATTAGCCCCATAGAGCTCATGATCTAAAGATGAAGAGACAATTTAAAAAGTGTTTATACATCATATTTATCATGGTTATATCATATATCTAATAAGGTATTTATTTTATACACATAAACACATATACAGACACATATACATAGGATTTATTAGAAAAGTTCTGAATCCTAACTAAGGGCACCATAAATGTAGCATCTAAACTAGGTGAAAAGAAATGTGGGGTGTGAGGGGTGTCAACTGCCTCCATTTTTATGACAATCAGGTGAGATGATAGGTAAAGTGTTCAGCTCTTAGTGAGTCCACAAAAGAAGCTGGCTCTCTTCCTTCTGATTGTCCTCAGAATCACAGATACTGAGAAGGAATCATAAAATTATCACAGCCAACCCCCCAGTCATTTTAAGAATTCAGCTGGGCTTACGTTCCTCAAATAAGTCCACATAAATCAAAACGGTGAAGACAGCCTTGATAAAACAATAGCTTTACAAGCAGCTATGGGCTTGAGCTCTTTCCGATAAGCCCAGGATCTGTGAAGTCACAGAGAGTATAATTCTTTCCTCAGGCTGACAAGTAAACCAATGTGTGCTACCTCTGCTAGAAGGAGGCAATAAGATAAACTCCAAATCCGACTATGACTATTTAGAAATAATAATAAAGTAAGATTGGAACACCAGTTTGCTGGTGGCTGTTGAAGACCCTAGTTGTAAGGTGGAAAATGTACATCATTAAGTACTGGTCTAGTGCACGTGTACCTGGCTGAGCATTCTGTAGTCACCTTGTTCCCTGCCTTCTTGAGTGAAGGGATTGATTCCTCTGTCTGAAATTCACCCACCCTTCCTCCAGATCTCATTCCCCACCTTCTGGCTCCACAGCTACAATTCCAGCTGGCATGGGAGTGCAGGTATCCCTTCAACATCATGATTTTCATCCCTTTGCATATATACCCAGCAGTGGGATTGCTGGATCCAAAAGGGATGATGTATGGAAGGGGCATCAGGGACCCACTCAGGAAGACTTGACTCAGCTTCCCAAAGACCCTTGTTCACAAGGAGTTTCTCTTCAAGGTAGTCCTATCACGTCCTCTGCCCAAATTCTGCCAGCTCCAGAAGGACAGTAGTTGGGCTTAGTGTCTGGGTGACTGACTGTGAGGCTTCACAAGTGGCTTGTCAACAATAATAGTTTAAATATATATAGTTTCTATATATTTTATATATTATATGAATTTATAATTATCATATAAATATATAAGTAGTTTAAACTGATGTTTGCAGGAGATGGTCTTTCTTTACTATCTAGAGCAGGGTCCACAGTTCCTCTGACATTGTGATATCTTCTTGAGAGGGAGAGGAAGGGAGGGTTAGAGAGATGCTCCTATCCCAGAAGCTCCTCCTGTTTCTGCAGCAAGGCTTCAGTGGGCATGGTTTAATGGGAAACATCCAAAGTTCTGGGTATCATGAATTATAGTTTTGATTTCCTTTTTGAAGAATGATCTGTGAGTCCAAGAAACAAATGAAGCAAATAACATGGTCCGAATGTTCAGACTTGACTTTAAATTTTTGTCTTGCCTCTCAGTCACTGTGCAACCTTAGGGGGAAATGACTCAACTTCTCTGAGCTCCAATCTCCACATCTACAAATGAGGATATTAGGCCTTATCTTACACTGTGACTGTGAGGGCCAAATTAGATAACATATGCAAAACTCCAGGCACAGAAACCTAGCCCCAAGCAGACACTCAGTACATGGCTGCTGCCATGATTCCTGTTAAGTTGTCCTTGAGTAAATCAGCATAAAAATAGCAGAGGATGATGGTGGTCCTCAACAACTGTGAGCCCCCAAGGCTATATATTGTTCCTAGCATGGCCTCTCAGGGCACCTATACCGTGTAGAACTGGACCCTCTGTCTGGACACAGTGGTGGGAAGAAGGGGATTCATAATCAGAAACTCACCTGGCTGCTGCCTCCAGCTGCTCCTTTCTATAAGGAGAAGAGGGAGAAAAAATTAAACAAATCATAAATTCCATGGAACAGCTGCCTGCACGCTTCCCCAGAGTTTGCCCCAAAGCTTCCCTTTGAAGATGATGGAGCAGAATAGAGCTCTGGGACAAGGCCGTGAGTGTGGAGCAGAACCAATGAGTGAGGTGAGTTTTCCCAGCCAGACCCCAGGCCCCTGCTGCTACAGTTCGGCTCTGAGTTCCCAAGGTTCTTCTTAGCCACCTTTTGCTCATTCATTTGCTCATCCAAAAATGGTTACTGAGCACCTACTCTAGCTGAGGCTGCCTGTTGAGCTCAGGGCAAGAATTTGTTTCGTGTAGGAACAGATCAGGAAACCAGGAATGTCATATGTAGCAGCCACACATCCCATAAGTCTGTCACAAGCATCATCATAGTGACATTGTCATCAATGTACAATTTATTGAGCAATAATTATTAGACAGATACCATTATAAGTACTCTTCAGAGATTAATCCTCATAACAACCCTATGAAGTAAGTATTATTATCATTCCCATTTTTCAGATGAGAAAATTGAGGCACACAGAGATTAAATAAATTGCCCAATGTCTCACAGTGAGAAAGCAGCAGAGTTAGGACCCAAGCCCAGGTGATCTGGCTCCAAAGCCCACAGTCCTAACCACCAGGTGCACCATCTGTGCTATGCACATATCATGACTCTGAGCCTTTGCCAGCCTCTGTCCTCTGCCTAGAATTCCCTTCTTCTTTCCTATGCCTGGAATAGTCTTACTTCTCCTTTAAGTTCCACCTGGAGGGGTCCCTCCTCGGGGTTCTTATACAACTGCCCAAGGTCTGGAATGAGCTAATGTCTTCACATGTCAGATCTTACTCTGTTATTACCACCCAGATCACACTGTCTTAAAATTATGTGTAGTCCATGAGCTTCTTGAGGGCAGATGCTGTTTTTATAGCTCTAAAATCACCGTACACACCAGCACATGGGAAGTGCTCACTAAATGCTGACAGCATGACTGGCCTGTCATAGGGACCCTGGGATGGGGTGGGGGGGAATAAAAGGAATCATGGTAGAGAAGGAAAAGGGCCAGTGGAGTTAAGAATTTCCACATCAAGGGTGAGCTCAACATCTAGTCCAGTGTGGCCTTGGGCTGATCCCAGACCTTCTGGGCCCATTTCTCCACCTGGACAACAAGGGAGTGGGCTAGTTGATCTCAAAGAACATGGACAGAGAAAACTCTTTCTGATTTTCTAGAATTCTCTGAGTCTCTGAATGCAGGAGAAGTAGGGAAGGCAATAAGAGGAGAAGGAAAGGGTGAGGGAGATGGGCTGAGGGGCAAGCTTGGAGCAGAAGGCACCGTAAGGAGCAGGGTTAAAGAATTAGAGACACCATTTTCCATTCTTTTGTCACTCTCCAAGACAACAATGTGATGCTTCCTCCTCTATCATCAGCTTTCTCCCACTTCTCCACTTTCCTCTTAGGTGATGACCTTGTTTCACCTCTTATGGAGATCTTTCCCATGGTTCCACCACCAAATCAACAACCTCCTATGCCTGGCCCCACCCACTGGGTTTCCTTAGGTGCAATGGATGGAAGGTCCATGCTTCTGATGAAGCCAGTCCTCCACCTGTGGAGCCCATGCCCTCTCCCTGGCTCTCTCCTCTTGTTCTCCCCCTCCACCACTACATCCATATCCATCCCTCTCTGCTAGACCTTTCCTAACATGGAAAAAATCCCTGGCCCTACATCCCACTCCAGCTGTCATCTGCATTGCTCTAGCCAAAGTTCTGACAACCCCCAAGTGACAATATCCAGTGGGCACTTCTCTGTCTTGTTTTCATCACCTTTGTGATAGGATCAGCACAGTTAATCCTATTAGATCCCCAATGCCAAATACAGCACATAGCACATAAAAGATGTTCAATATATATTTGTTGAATGAATGGAATAAATGAATGAAAGGTTTTAAACCATGTTCCAAACAGGGTGTTCCAGCCCTGTGGTCACTAACAGTGGCTCCCAGGACTATAGATTGGGAGCTCAGTGTCCTCCTTTACCCCGTCATCTCCTCTGTGCTATAGCATTAGTACTTCCCTCTAGCCCAGATTCAAACAGCATAGACTGAACAGTTGCTATAGGACAGGTACTAACACAACTACTTCTCACATTTCATTCAATTTGACCCTCACAACAACAATCTTCAGAAATGGGTATTATTATCCAAATTATTAATCTTTGTCTCATTTTAGTTTTACCCAATTTTATCCCTAAATAGCATTTTCTTCCTGGAGATACAATGGAAAAGCCATGGGATTTGGCATAAGACCTGCATTCCAATCCTTGTTCCATCACTTATTAATTGGGTGATAAGAAGCAAGCTGATTAATCTCACTGATGCTCTGATTCTTTACATATGAAAAAAGAAATCCCTTCCATTTACCATCCAGATAATCTAAATATGAAACAAAATAGCATGAATGAAAGCAGATCTACTGTTATTTGGCCATAAGAAATGACTACTGCATATTATCTCTCTTCTCTGTTTCTTTTCTTTTTTCTTTCTTTCTTTCTTTTGTTATTATTATTATTTTTTTTGGTGGCTGGCCAGTATGAAGATCTGAACACTTGACCTTGGTGTTATCAGCACCATGCTTTCCCAAGTGAGCTAACTGATCAGCCCTCACCTTCTCCATTTCAAAGCACCCGAATAATCTTGATTCTGGTCATAACAGGAACAAGCCCTGGTTACATAATAAAGTAACTATTCTTGGTCAAGTGACTTCTAATTCTGTAACCTAAATCTCCTCATTTCAATTTCAGTTCTAATATTTAACAATTCCAGAGTTGTGCAATCCAATGTGGTAGTCACTTGTCACATATGGGTGTTTAAATTAAAATTAAATAAATTAAAAAATTCAGTTCCTCAGTTGCACCAGGAATAGTCAAATGCTCAACAGCCACATGTGGCCAGTGGTTACCATACTGGACAGTGCAGCTGTAGAATATGCAAAGTCAGGTGGAATTCCACCATCACTTTTAGGGAACCAATCAGTAGTGTATATGCTCTTCTGTTGATAAAAAGCAATGTGTTTTTTTTACATATGCCCTCATCCCTGCTTGCATATAAGAATGTATAATCTACAATCTGTCCCTCTCTCCAACATCTTCCTTTACCTTCTCAGCCTCCTACCACCTACTTGTACTAAGTCTACATAGTCTCTAATGGCCAGCAAACCAGAAGACCTGGATTTGGTTTCAATTATGTATGCCCAACATGATCTGTGATCTTGAGCAAGTTTCTGAACATCTGGAGCAGGGAAGGGTGTCAGTTTCTTCTCATGAAAAATTGGGTTTGGACTTGAAACCCCCTGAGTTACTTTGCAATTCAAAAACAATGAGTTTATAATTGTAAGTAGTAATAAAATAAAAATGGAACACCACACTCATCACTGCTAGCCTCAAACACATAGATACCTGTAAATTAACAAAGTATTACACTGAGCTGGAGATTTTGGTATGACACCCTTGCTGCCAATGGGCTACACAACTTTATCCTTCAAAACCTGTGGCAGGAATGTAAAATAGGGGGCCATTGTGGCAATTCCACAAAATGTTAAACATATAACCATAACACAAAAACCTATAATAGATATACTAAAAATAAATAATGTTAAATCAAAATGTACTAGCAAAAATACTAGAGCAAATTACTTAACCACAAAGGTAGACAGTAAGACAGAAAAAAAGAATCTACAAAACAAACAGAAAAAAGTAACAAAATGGAAGTAACAAGTCCTTATATATCAATAATAGCTTTAAACATAAATGGATTAAATCCCCCCATTTAAAAGACACAGAATGGTTAAATGAATTATAAAACATGAACCAGCAATATGCTGCACATAAGAAATTCACTTCACTTATAAGGAATGCACATAGACTTAAAATGAATGGATGAAAAAGATATTTCATGCAAATGGAAAGCAAAAAAGAGCAGAAGTAGCTGTTCTACGAAAATAAATTTCAAGACAAGAAAAGTATTAACAAAATACATAAGGAAGGTCACTATATAATTATAAAGAGATTAAGTAAGAGGATATAACAAATTGAAATATATATGCACCCAACATGGAGACACTCAGATATATAAAGCAAATATTATTAGACTTAATGGGAGAGACATACTTCAACACAATAATAGTTGGTGACTTTAACAGCCCACTTTCAGCAAAGCATAGATCGTCCAGACAGAAAATTAACCAGGAAACATGAGAGTTAATCTCCACTCTAGACCAATTGGACCTAACAGATATTTATAGAACATTCCACCCAACAGCTGCAGAACACACATTTTTTCAGCAGTACATGGAATATTCTCTATAACAGATCATATGTGAGGTTACAAAACAAATCTTAATGAATTTTTAAAAATTGAAATCATACCAACAGTCTTTTCTAACCACAGTGCATAAAACCAAAAAATCAAGAACAGAAGAAACATTAGAAACTGTACAAATATATGGAAATTAAACAACATGCTCTTAAACAACAAATTTAAGAAATTAAAAAATTCCTAGAGACAAATGACAATGAAAACACAACATTACAGAAACTATGGGAGATGGCAAAAGCAGTTTGAAAAGGGATGTTTATAGCAATAAATGTCTATGTCAAAAAATTAGAAAGACTTCAGATAAACAACCTAATTTTAAACCAAAAGGAACCAGAAAAATGAGGACAAACCAAATCCAAAATTAAAAGAAGATAATAACAAAGATCAGGCAATAAATAAATAAATTTGAAATTAAAAACCCAATACAAAAGATCAAGAAGAGTTGGTTGTTTGAAAAGATAAAGAAAATTGATAAACTGTTAGCTAGATTAATGAAGAAAAAAAGAGAGAAGACTCAAATAAGTAAAATCAGAAATAAAAAAGGAGACATTATAATTAATCCACAGCAATACAAAGAATTATGAGATTATGAATAAAGAGACAATATGCTAGCAAACTGGAAAATCTAGAAGAAATGGATAAATTTCTAGTTGATTCATAAAGAATTAGAAAACCTAAGCATACCAAAAATGAGTAATGAGATTGAAGCAGTTATAAAAATTCTTCCAACAAAACAAAGCCCAGGACCAGACAACTTCACTGCTGAATTCTACCAAATATTTAAGGAATAACTAATATGAATTCTTTTTAAACTCTCCTAAAAAATTAAAGAGGAGGATATACTTCCAAGCTCATTCTATGAGGCCAGCATTACCCTCATACCCAAACCAGAAAAGAACACAAGGAAAGAAAACAACAGACCAATATCCCTAATGAACATAGATGCAAAAATCCTCAACAAAATACTAGCAAACAGAATCCAACAACACATTTAAAAAAATCATTCACCATGATCAAGTGAAATTCATCCCAGGGATGCAAGGGTGGTTCAACATATGCAAATCGATAAATGTGTTATATCACAGCAACAGAATATAAGACAAAAACCATACAATCATTTCAATAGATGCAGAAAAAGCATTTGATAAAATCAATACCCTGTAATGATAAAAACTATCTGTATTTGCTGATGGCAACACCAAATATTTAGAAAACCCCAAAGACTCCACCCAAAATTGCTAAAACTGACACATAAATTCAGTAAAGTTGCAGAATACAAAATCAAGATATAAAAATAAATAGCATTTCTATAAGCCAATAATGGAATATCTGAAAAAGAAATTAAAAAGTAACCCCATTTATAGTAGCTACCAAAAAGTGAAATACCTAAGGACAAAAATGGTGACGGGTCTGGAGCGGCCATGCCAGGAGACAGCGCGACCCTGAAAAGTGTACGCTGTGATACCAGAGTACTATTTGCATTTCCAAGAGCAAGAAAAAACGAATAAATCTTTGAACAACTAACCTACAATGACGAAAAAGCAACTACAGATTCGAGGTTTTTGGGCCGTCACAAAAGAAAATTCCTGAGAGCACCCAGGCCGCGCTGCAGAATCGAGCGAGCAGCCCGAGACAACAAAGGCCAAGTAAGTCAGCAGAGACGACACAGAAAAGGAGTGGAAGGCGCCGGACCGGCCCAACTCTGCAAGCTCTGTGAGTCACCCCAAGTCCAGCCCCACTTGCGGGGCAAAGCCCGTCTGGCTTCCACCCGCCTGGCTCCCACCCGC
>NW_007734908.1:0-9768 GCF_000696425.1 Galeopterus variegatus
AATCATATACATTGTATATTGACAAAATAAAAATTAAAAAAAAATAAAAATAAAAATAAAATAAAAAAATAAAAATAAAAATAAAAAAAAAATCAGGCAATAAAACAAATATCAATCAACATCTGTGTGTGTGTGTATCAACCTATCTCTGTCTCTATCTACCTATCTATATATCTATCTGGGTGTCATGTCATTGTCAAACTGCTAAAAACAAAATATATATACACAACTTTTCTATGTATCTATCATCTATTTTCATATATATATCTATGTATCTATCTATCTATCTCTATGTCTGTGGGATCAAAAATTTAATTAGAGTATAAACTTCATGAGGGAGAAAGCTTTGCCTGCTTTTTTAACTGTTTTAATCTTAACACCTGGAGCAGTACCTAGCGCATCATTGGCACTCAATAAATATTGTCAAATACATCAAGAAATCAAAAGACAAAGAGGGCTTATGCTGGTTCTTTGAGCCATTGAGTTTCCTGAATATTCATATCTGTCACAACATAGAGACGATGTGATTTTTAACGTCAATATTGCAGTGGTGTCATCTTAGATATCAGGGAAAGATACCAAATAATGACGTCCTTGAGTGTGTGTGTGTATGTGTGTGCATGGGTACATGTGCTGTTTATGTTCCTGTGTCCATCTATGTGTGGCTTGAAATATTTCAATTTATTTCAATTTCTATGACAATTTTCAACGCAGTTTTATTTTGATGGGAGTTTAAAATACTGATTGATAAGAAAAATGATAAAAAAATTCAGAATCAACCACAATGTAATTGCTAGTTTTTTTGTTATATGCATTTCGCTGATTTTGATAGTTTGCTAGTATCTTGGAAGGCCAAATAAATCAAAGTATATGAAAAAACGTTTTAGTAATTAAATTAAAAACCTTAAGAATAACATCAATATAGCTTCTTTTGTTGATAATTGCATTATTCATTTATTCACCGTCTTATGGAAAAGTAGAATGAATAGACATTAACTAATAACTTTCTGTTAATCAGTAAACCATTTTTCTAATACTGTATTTCAATGACTAAATAGAAAAGTATTCAAATTATGTATGTTTAATAGAGTATGTAATATATAAACTATATAAAGATGCATATAAAAATTAACAGAGCTCTAAGACTGCAATGAAAAGCATCAAACTTATAATGCACTAAGTAATGGCAGAAGGAAATTCAAATCAATTAAAAAAATGTTAAATGGGCAAAGCAATCAGGTCTCAGCACAATCTGAATTTATTCCACACAACCAGAAATTGTCTTTAAGATTTTCCTCCAAAGTAAAACTGAAGTCTATAATTGAAGTCTAATTGATGTTTTCTGCTTAAATTTACAATAAACTACAGTGAAAAAAATAATTAAAAGCCCTAAATTTTTCTCTTTGTGAGGGTTATATTTCTCACTAGCTATGGAAAAATGTTATTGTATCTTGAATTGCCCATGTAGAAAGCTGGTTTCCTCAGGGGAATACAAGAAACATATTGACTTATTGACTCAATAGAAGTGCCCTTAATTCCTATGACATTCAATTGTTAAACTGCTTTATAGTTTTTCATCCAAGCCATCCAGTAGCACATAAAATTATTTTCTCAGTTAGAAGTGTTTCTTCTCTGTTATCGTCATCTTTAATGTAAAAACAATTAAAGGGAAAGAAATTAACTATGATAACTCAGTATTTGCAATTCTAATTCATAAGATGAATTATTTCTACCTCCTCTCACAGGCTTTATTCTAAACAATGTCATAATATTTTAAAAGATCTCATAACATTCTATTTTATTTTTTATAGCAAATAACACACTGTATTTTTGGTACTTATTTTTTTAAACCTGTTTCCTTGTTAAATTGTAAGAACTTAAATCATGCCTAGTTTTTATCACCCCAGGATCTAGCACAGTGCTTGGCATATAGTAAGTGCTCAAGAAATATTTATTAAAATAAGTGATATTTATGTCTTAAAATGTCTTAAATATTCTTTAAAGTTCTTTTTTTTAGAAAAAGAAAAACATGTATGGTAGATACCTTGACAACATTACTTAGAGTGGAATACAGAATGTTTCCATAGAATGACAAGATGGCACTCTAATATTGTTGGCATTGGAATTTACAATAATACATTAGTATAAGCCTTGTAATATGTGAATGTGCAAAAACACTATTCTGTTTCTTAGATGTATCCTAATTAGGAGGCAACACTGAGAGGTGAATACTTGGCACTTCAAATGTCATAATTGAAATATACATGAAATAATTTCTTAATTAAGCATAAGGGATATTAGAAATATTTTTCTACTGTTAAAATGCACAGTGTTCAAAATAAGTACTGATTATGCAGATTTGTACAAGTGCCATTGCCCTTGCATGAACAAGGTATAAGAATCTAACAAGGCAGTGTAGGACCATTTGTGCAGTGCTCAAGGTCTACAGTACTATGATTCTTGAATCTTGTGATCAGGACATCACTGTGTCTGCTTTCGAATGAATTTTTCACATAGGTACCAGTTGGTAGGCCTAGCGCAGAGAGTGGTGCTTCTGGCAAATTTGTAGGGGAGGAGATTCAAAGGCCCAACTTGTCTATAACTACGGGACACTACCAATATTTACAAAAAAAAATCTGTCATTTGCTGAATGCTAAAATTGTCTTAGGTTAGTACACATACACTCTTAAAATAAATTTCTGCTTAAAAAACTTTCTAAAGGAACCTATTCATAGCACTGGACATATGCCAATCCTATAATCTTTGAAAAGCCATAATAATGATGTGATTTGAAATGATTATAAATAATAAAAGTAATACTTATAAAAATACTTTATTTTTACAATATTTATAAATCTGTTTTTTTCATTTGAGACAGCAAGCCTGTGAGAATAATAAAATGCTTTGTTATCCTCATTTCATGGTGAAATTAAGTGACACGATCCTCATTATTTAGCAGCTAAAATTCAGATCTGACTCCCAGCCCAGTGCATTGATCTTTTGTTTTTATCAGCCAAAAAGTTCTGCACAGCTTCTTTTCTGAACAGCATAGGATCCCAAGATAGTCTCCGTAGTTTCTGAGATAGACATTTCATAATTCTAGAAGTCAGGGGAGTTGAGAAAGGTCAAAATGTATGTTCTTGAAAATGCTTAAATGAGATCTACTAGTAACACTGAAAAGAAGTTTGAAACTAGATAATACTTCTGCTTCTTATTCTGCTAAGTGCTTTATTAATTCTTCCAAAATTCTCTTCAAAATGTATTTTACAGTGAATGAAAATACTAAAGTAGAAAATAGGGCTGGCTTGTTAGCTAAGTTGGTTAGAGCACAGCCTTGTAACACCAAGGTCAAGGGTTTGGATCCCCATACCGGTCAGCTGCCATAAAAAAAAAAGAGCAGTAGCAATTTGCAAGATTAGGAGTTTTTGTATAATATAGCTTAAAACATCACTAGGCTCTTTTAATAGAGTATACTATTTGAATTACCAACCATTATAAAAGAAGTTTCCTTCTAAAACATTCTCATAAGCTAAGCTAATTTTATGGTAACATTATAGTAACATGCCTATTATTAAATATTAACTAGGTCCATTTCTCTGAACATTCCCCACAAATATCCCATTGTACTGACAGAAGAACTTTTCTAGTGGTTTTACCTAAAGCTAGGATAACGTGTTCATTTTTCTAATAAATCACAAAGTAATATAGGTTATACATCTGCTTGTTGATATCACTTAATAGTAGTATTGAATTAAATACATCTTTTTACCTTAATTGTGATTCTTACAGGTGATTTTTACTTTTTTAAATTCTTGGGGAATAGAATTCACTCAAGTGAAATGCACCAATAAGAGAAACTTTTAAAATGTCAGTGCCTTAGGCTAAAAGCTACAAGGCTTGATTCAAGTTAGCTGTGAGGCAAGCATCCTGCAACCTGAAAGAAAAGCTGTTTTGTTTGAGGCAATTGTTTTCAAAACTTTAGGGTGAAAGCGTAGACCTTTAAGCAAGAATCGATTGGGGCCAAAGGTCTGAGGCACACTGTCAAAACTGCTTAGAAGATTGCTTCTATAGGAAACCTTTCAATGGTTAAAAAGTGATCAATAAAGTGGAACTGCAGGGAATGAAAAAATGAAATTCAAGGAATGAAGAGTAGAGATGGAGGTCAAGGAAACCTGTTCCTGAATTTAGGTGTGGACTCAAGACTATTTGCTGCATCTGGAGGCCAAAGAGAAAGCTAAAGCCTCTCTTTTTACTTGGCCTCAAGGGAAAGATATAGCAAGATAGGCTGGAGGCTGAGAGCTAGAATGGAAAATCCCCTAAAAGCATGCTGTGTAATGCCCTAGACTGAAGAAGCTTGCCACCATGCCATGCTTTCTTCTTCAAGGAGTGCCTGCTAAGTGGCAGGCATTGTGTTTAGCATGTATGCTTTGGAGTTTGGGGCAGGAGCGAGGTGAAGTAGAGGTGAGACAAAGTAAATGATAACATGGTTGTGGCACGTGAGGACTAGGGAAAGCAGGCAGACAGGAAATGGTTATAATAAAATGTGAAAAGTATTCTAATTAAGGATTTTATAATATCAGTAATAACTACCAGTTGTCAAATGCTCACTATTTTTCAGGCATGATCTCAGCGTTTCACATATGTTAACTCATTTAGTCCTACTAACAGCATTATGAAGTAGGTATTAATATATTCATTTTACAAATGAGGAAACTGAGACTGAAGGAGGTTGAGTAACTGATCTAAGGGGGCTTTTAAGTGACAAAACCCTGAATCATATTCAAGAAATCTGGCTCCAAATCTCATGGGCTTAATTTCTCCAGGGTCCTTTATTAAGCAAAACTATTTATAGATATAGGAAACACTTCAGAAATGAGGTCACATTTGGCCACAGCAGAAAAAGAAAAATTGGAGGTCACCATGAGGAGAAGAGGAGGAAGGAAATTACAGGCTAAGGAAATAGTGCACATAGGACTGGGCTAGTATGATCCATACAAGTCTGTTCTGTACAAGTTGGTGAAGGCAGATTGCAGGGGAGGAAGTTGTAGGATTATCAGGAGAGTGGGGCCTGGTAGTTAAGGACCTTCACCCAGCACTGGCAGAATAATCAGTGGAGAGATAGGAACAAGTCACAGCATAGATAATAGTGGTTATCCTTACAGTAGAAACACAGTCCATGTATTCAGAGAGCACTTCAGCTTTATCTGTAATGTCTGAATGTTTACACTCAAATGTAGTTAAAGTATTATATATGTATTTAAGAATAAATGAAAATATAAAAGAAGAAAGGGAAACTGATATTTGTTTAAGCAGTGACCACAAACAGATTTCATGTAAATCTTATTTTACCATAAATGTCACTTTTATGTAATGGGTTGTTAAATAATCTATTCCTCCTCTTTCAAAAGAATATTTTTAGGGCCTGCCTGTGGCTCACTTGGGAGAGCGTGGTGCTGACAACACCAAATCAAGGGTTAAGATCCCCTTACCGATCATCTTTTTGTAGGAAAAAGAAAAGAGAATGTTTTTAAAGAAAAGTAAACCAACATAGACTAAATATGAACTATGTATGCAAGTATCATATTTTATTTTATTTTGGAATAGATGAACATTTGAGCATATGCAGCAAAGCTCACAACTCCATGTTTCGTTGGAACGCATAACTCCACCATGAAGGTGCAGTGCTTGAATAGAAATAATTAGACGCTGTATTAGTCCATTTTTGCTGCTTATAACAAAGTGCACTTAACTGGGTGATTTATAAAGGAAATGAAATTTACTGCTTACAGTTTCTGAGGCTGGGAAGTCCAAAGTCCATCTGGTGGTGGTGACAGTGACCCAGGGTCTCACATTGAAAGATGGTGGAAGCAGAGAGAGCAAAAGGCAGACTCTCCTCTTCTTTAAAAGCCCTCAGAACCACGCCTCTGACCACCAGTTTTAATCTATTCACTACTGCATGGTCCTACAATCCAATCACCTCTTCAAGGATCCACTTTTCAATTACCATAATAGGATTTCCCACCCTCTTAACAGTCTCAGCGGGGGCTAAGTTTCTAATACATAAAACTTGGGGGACACAATTCAAGCCTCAGGGAGTTTGGGGGAGACATAATTCAAACCACTACAGACACTAAAAGCAAATTTTGAATATCTAAAGTGATGGTAGAAGCCAGAATGACATGGAATCAGAAACTTGGTTGCTTGATCCACTTAGCTAAATATAGTCACTGGAAGGCTGCACACCTTTTTAAATTAGTTCTCTTCTTCTCACTCCCAAAGTCAATCTTCGGCCAAATATGAAGTAAGCGAAATTGATATTTTTGCATTGCTTCGAACCTCACCCCCATCCTTGTCTTTTTCTCCTCTCTTCTTCTTCCTTTCACTACATCCTCAGACTGCCCTGCAAGCTGACTAAGCTTTGAATTAATTCAGTCATTTAGCAAACTTGCTTATCTACTATAATCTAGGCAGAGAGTTAGATGCTGGCAATAGACAAGTAAATAAATCATGTCCTCTTCTGTGAAATAGTTGTAGTCTACTGTGGTTATAGATACAAAAGAAAATCATCTCATGAGAGAACATTTTTAGAAATACAGATTTAGGGGCCGGCCCCTGGCTCACTTGGGAGAGTGTGGTGCTGACAACACCAAGACCACAGGTTCGGATCCCATATAGGGATGGCTGGTTTGCTCACTGGGTGAGCGTGGTGCTGACAACACCAAGACCACAGGTTCGGATCCCATATAGGGATGGCTGGTTTGCTCACTGGGTGAGCGTGGTGCTGACAACACCAAGACCACAGGTTCGGATCCCATATAGGGATGGCTGGTTTGCTCACTGGGTGAGCGTGGTGCTGACAACACCAAGACCACAGGTTCGGATCCCATATAGGGATGGCTGGTTTGCTCACTGGGTGAGCGTGGTGCTGACAACACCAAGTCAAGGGTTAAGATCCCCTTACCGGTCATCTTTCAAAAAAAAAAAAAAAAAAAGAAAGAAAGAAATACAGATTTAGAAGTAATAGGTGTGTTAGTGATGTGAAGGCATGAGAGTAGATGAAATCAGAATCCATCTGACCAAAACTTATTGTCAATAACACATGATTTGGATATTTACTTTTCCCTTGTTTCCTGTCAAAACTACCTGGAACTACATTCCATTCTTAACAGACTTGTTCTCCTTTAGGGTTAATTTCATAAGCAAATTGAAATCAAGACTGATAATGACTTTATATTTGATCCTTATTTTAGTGGTATTCTAATATCTGCAAAGCCTTGTTCCTCTCACCGTTGTCATTCGATTTGCAAGAGGAAGCTACTCTGATAATTGATAATGATCAGAATTATACGGTTATGATAATCTATGTCTCTTTTTTGATAACTCTTTGTTGTTCACAAGGCATGGCCTCTACAGGGAAATGCATTCAGATAAGAACTGACATCTTAGCCAGCAGGAGCTATCCCAAGTCTTTTTATTATTATTATTTTTTATTTTTTACATTTCTTCTGCCCCAATTATGTGCTATGTTTTGGAATCTGGTATTTGTACTTGGAGAGAGCAGATCAGTGAGCACCAGTCATTGGATTTGTAAATGCATACAAAGTTGGGGCTGAAATGACAATGACTGTTTAAGTAGAGCAAAGAGAGCATGATTGGGAGAGAGAGAGAAAGAGAGAGCCAAAAGATCTTGTGTTTGCAGAAAGAGAGGAAATGAGAAAGAAGCTATTTCCTTTCTTGAGTATTTTAAAATTCATAATTCTATTTTCCCATAGGTCTGGTTGTTCCTGTATCCAATGGCATAAAATGGACTAGCACCTGCTTCCTGTGAGAGAAGCACTTCCTTATCTTTGGCTGGTGAAACAGGATAAATGTTTGATACAGAGGAAAGAAAAGATTTAAGTAAGATACATTATTTAAGAAAATGAACTCATTTTCTGTGCACTCTCTTTTCCATGCATCTTCTTGCTGTCAGTATTATGGCACTGTGTCAAGATAGAGCAAAGGGCTGTGGGAAAATGATCAAGGAACTGACTTTAGAGTGCCTCTCATCCAGGCCCTTAGCTGAAGGGCAAAAGAAAACTTTGGGACTCATGTATAGTCCAGGCTAATTCATCAGGATTATACTTGATAGAGCTTTGGAGATAAAGCCATGGGTATAAATAAAGTATATTTGTCTAAATTATCCACATTGTGCTGCATATGACCCAAAGGGGTGTGAAATGATGTCTATGGTCACTGTGAGGTTTGAGATCTTAGCCAACATTCATTTCATCAGCGACTATTTTCTCTGTAGATAATCCTGCTCCACATTGCCCTAATGAGACTATACATGGAATACTGCACACTTGAAAAAGAACACAGAGAAATTGGTTTGTCCCAGGAAAAGCTACCAGGTATTAAAGAAGATGCTTATCTTAGTTGAGAGAAGAAGTGCAAAGGATATAAAAACTATCTTCAAATGCATGGTAGCTACCAGTAACAAGTGGAATTATATGCTTTTGTCCTTACATCTAAGGCAGAGAGAACTTTCTTCCCAAAATATATTGAACAGAAGTCTTAAGTTCACTCATATTGGACCATGCTGAGGCTTGAATGTCCCTTCTAAAACTCATGTTGAAATTTAATTGCCATTGTGATGGTATTAAGTAAGAGGAGGGACCTTTAAGAGGTGATTAGGAAATAAGGGCTTCACCTTCATGAAGAGAATAATGTCATTATAACAAGAGTGGTTTAGTTATTGCGGGAGTTCTGCTTCCTTTTTTCTCTCTGTCTTGCATGCACTTTTTACCCATATTATGATGCAGCAACAAAGCTCTCACTAGATGCAGCCCCTTGACCTTGAATGTTCCAGTGTCCATAACTGTGAGCCAAATAAATCTCTTTTCTTCATAAATTACCCAGTATGTGGTATTCTGTTATAGCAACAGAAAATGGGCTAAGACAAACCACTTTTGGCAAAGGAGGTAGAGTTATCCTAATGGGGTTAGATTAATCAGAGAAGCTATATGGCTGATAAACACTTGGGGAGAAGAAATGACTATTTGAAAACATCCACTAAAAACTACCCTTTTGGCTATCTAACATAAATAAATACTCTCTTTCTTATACACTTAGTTTAAAATGTGCATAAAACATACTTAATTCCCCCCTTCAGGGGAAACTATCCAATATCTCATCCAGTTGCTGAAACTGGAATCAAGTCCAGAATCTCTGGGCTATGTACTGTTTTTGCTATCAAGTCCATAGTGTGGTGACATATTCTAAAAACGACAATTTATCCAGTCCCAGTGCATGCAGTATACAATGGTATGGAAAGATTGGGATAACCAATAAAAATTTTTATTCAGAAAAGATGAGAATGGTAAACAACATATTGGTTCATGGAATATATCATGTCCCATTGGATAGGAATACTGAGGGCTCAGTATCCTGAAAAATGCAATGAATCCATCCATCAGAAAATATTGCACCTGTAACTTAGGAGGATTTACATTGAATTGTCCATTGCCTTCCATAGGAATGTCTACAATGATCATTGGAAATAATTCACCTTCACAGGGCCGGACGGGGAGAGGCATAGGGGCAGGAGACGTTTCTATGTCCTTCTGTCTTTCAGCCTGTGTTTGAGGAATGGGAAAATAGACTTTTTCCTAGCGATTAATGGGTTGCTAATGAGAAACAAAGACTCTCTAATCTTTTAAACCTTAGGTTTATTCCTGTCTCTTAGAAACACCCCTCTGTGCTCTGCTCAACCCCCCCCCCCCCCCC
>NW_007734908.1:10016-29281 GCF_000696425.1 Galeopterus variegatus
CCCCCCCCCCCCCCCCCAATGAATCCACAACCTTACATTTAATGGCCCTTGTTTCCATGTTGGCCTCTTCTTTCTCAAACATATTAAGACTCTTTTATTAGGAAAGCTCCTTTTATAATGTTATGGGGGATTTATTATTATTTTTACTATTATTTGTAGATTTTACCATTCTTTCTCAGAAATAGGTGGAATAACTAGACAAAAACTCAGTAAAGACATAGATGATATAAATCACATCCTCAATCACCTTGACTTAATTGATATTTATAGATCACTACACCCAACAATTGCAAAATACACGTTATTTTCAAGGGCACATATTACATTCAACAAAATAGAACATATTCTGGGCCATAAATCAAGTCTCAATTAATTTAAAAGAATTGAACACCTGCATATGTTCTCTGATCAAAAAGGAATTAAATTAGACCTCAATAACAATGCTTGAAGAAATGCTTACAGGGGAATATGTAGGTTTCAATACTTATTTTAGAAAAGAAGACTGGTCTCTAGCAATGACCTAAAGCAGGGGTCAGCAAATTACAGCCTGCATGCCCAATTAGGCCTACCACCTACTTTTGTAAATAAAGTTTTATGAGGACACAGTCTTGTCCATATGTTGCCTATAACTACTTTTGTGCTACAGTGGCAGGCTTGAGTAGTTGCAATACAGACCATTTTAGGCCTCCAAAGCCTAAATATTTGCTACATGTCCCTTTATCGAAACAGTTTGCTGATTTATGACTTAAAATTCTACCTTAATGAACTAGATAAAGAAGACCAAAATAACTCTAAAGTAAGTAGAAGAAAGGAACTAAAAATAAGAGCATACCACACCAAAAATAGAAATCGATATAGAAGAGAAAATTACCTAAGCAAAAGAGTAACTGAGTAACCAGTTCTGGAAAATTAATCTTGACCAAGTACAGGGGCCTGATACCCAAGTAAGCTTCTTGGGAACCATGCAAGTTGACACCCAGAGAACAATAGCTAAGCCGTTTACAGAAAAATTTGTCCTTAAAACCTCCAGCAAACAAAAAGGAGGTACTACATCTAAGAGCCTTCTTCAAGTATTGTGGAGAGTTTATACCTCTCAGTGGAATACTAATCAGTACACTACAGAAGATCACTCGAAAGGCGGCCATCAGGCACCCTGATCAACAACAGATCCTAGAAACCATCCAACAAAATGCACAGATTTCTCTAGCTAGACTAAATAATGAGAGGGAAAAGAAAGGGAGCATAATATATGCATTAACATGAGCAATGAAAGAAAGGTTATAAACACAGATTCTACAATTTCCTTAAGCTGACACAAGAAGACACAGAAAAGCTGAATAGTATTTTATCTATCACAGAGATTGAATTCATTATCAAAATCCTTCCTTCCTAAAAACTCTAGATCTAGATAGTTTCACTAGTTGATGTTATCAATTTTTAAAAGAAGGGGTAACACTAATCTTCAAAATTACTCCCCCAAAATACAGATGGGGTACTCTCCTTAATTTATTTTAGAAGTCTACCATAACCCTAACACCAAAACTCAACAAAGGGATTACCAATATAAAACTACAGGCCAATATTCTTCATGAATATAGATGCAAAAAGCTTTAACAAAATATTGCCAAATCTAATCCAGCAATTTATTAAAAGGATAACACAATGTGGCTGAATATGTTTTATCCAGGAATGCAAGCTTGGCTTAATATTTGAAAATCAATCAATGCAAATCATCACATTATGGGATTAAAAGGGAAAAACCACATGATATTTCAATGGATTAAGAAAAAGCATTTGACAAAGTCCAACATCTACACCTGAGGGGTGAAAAAACTTTCAGAAAATTACCCTCAATTTGATAAAGAACATTTATAGAAAACTTAATATCATGCTTAGTGGTGAAATTATGAATATTTTCCACTGAAGATTGGGAACAAAGCAAGAATGCCCACTCGCATACTGCTATTCAACATTGTCCTGGAGATCCTGGCCATTATACTGAAGCAACTAAAAGAAATAAATTTAAAAATCACTAGAAAGAAAAAAGTAAAACTGTCTCTACTGACATGTGACAAGATTCTTCACATAGATAATCCAAAGGAATCTATCACCATGACAAGAACTAATAAATAAGTTTAGCAAAGTAAAAAGATGCAAGGTCAATAAACAAATGTAAAATTAAACATGAAAAGTTATGCCATTTAAAAATCACATAAAAAACAAATGCCTAAGGGTCAATTGAAAAAAATTATATGTAAGGCCTTTGTGCTAAAAATGACAAAATATTGGTAATAGAAATTACAGAAGAGCTTAATAAATAAAAATATTTACCTGTTCGTGGATCAAAAATCTCAATAGTGGTAAGACACTAATTTTTTCCCCATCTTCTACAGATTTTACATGATTCTAAATTCCAAATCTAGAAGGAATTTTTGTGGAAATTGAAAAGCTTGTTCTCAATTCTATATGGAAATTCAAAGAACAAAGACATCAAAATAATTTTTTTAAAAATACAACTAATCTTGTATGTAATAGCCCAATGACCACCTTTATGTATAAGGGCATTTAATTACCTCTGTGGTTGATTTGGTGAGCAATGAAAATTCTACATCCACAGTATATGAAATTATAATTATGAACTATATGTAATTATAGCTTTTGAGTTACACTTTGCCTTCTCCTTTGTATTTCCCTTTTATCCAAGGAAGCAGAATACATCGAGTCCTCAGCACCTTCGTTATTGTGAATGACTTTTATTTATTTTTGTTTTGTTTTTCATAAAACAAAAATAGTGCTTCTCGATAACACATAAAGCAGGAGAGAGTGACAGATTGGACATTACAGCAGAGAAGGCAAGACATTGAATGTGGGATAGGGATGTACAGAAAGGCATAAGAACGCTACTGAGAACATTAAAAATAAATATTAACTACTTCAAAATTTTATTGAAGTCTAATCCCTCACACATTGGGGGATGGGAGATTTCGACCCAAAACAATGAAACTTCCTGAAAATTCTCATTAGATATCACTTTTTGTAAAATCCCAGCCGAATCTTTTCAAATATCAGGTAAACTTGGAAAATATTTGTAAGAAACAAAATTGAAAGCTATCCTAGAATTTTTGTCTTTTTATTTAGAACTATGACCCTGGGCTGACCCTGTGGCTCACTCAGGAGAGTGCGGCGCTGATAGCGCCAAGGCCACAGGTTTGGATCCTATATAGGGATGGCTGGTGCACTCACTGGCTGAGCGCGGTGCGGACCACACTGTGCCGAGGATTTCGATCCCCTTACCGGTCTGAAAAAAAAAAAAAAAGGGAAAAAAAAAGATAATATGATCTTTTCATGAACTTATTGAAGCACCCTCATACTAATATCCTGCTGAAAACTGTTCAAAGAAAAAAAAAAAAAAAAAAAAAAAAAAAAAAAAAAAAAAAAAAAAAAAAAAAAAAAGAACTATGGCCCTGTGAAACAATTAATTTTGTATAATCACATCTTTATCTCGTGACATTTACATAACAACTTCTAGGTCAGTATCGACAAAACTCTGTTACCCTACTACCTAAATCTGACAGAAATAAACACATACTGTGAAATAAAACATAAAGAACTAAGTATTTAATTTTATTGCATTTGTGTTAAACTTTCTAACTTTGATTTAGGATGGACTGAAATTTCAATGTTCTAATGTCCCCAGTGTAATCTTATTTCATTTAATTTTGGTGATATGGCTTGTTCTTGAATAAATAAGGCAGATTATAAATATACAAGCATTTTGGTGAATGTGCCTCTAAATTTCAAAAACGGAGATGGCAATCTGTAAGAATTTTTTGATGCTTCCCTGGAAGAGTACCAACGCAATTTTAATTAGTTTATCAGACTTTTAAAATTTTATTTTTTTTAAAAAAACATTGGGTGCTACATTGTACTATTGTGTTGCTAGAAAGTTGGTGAGACTATTAAAATTATGACAGAGTATTTTTTTCACTAGATACAATGCTTTTACTCACTAGAAAAAAATATTTTCTTTACTTATGCAGAATCCTAACTTATTTATGTAGGTTTTAATATATTTATTAAATTTATTAGAGAAATACACGTATTATATATAATCATTTAAGATTTGACCTCTTAGAGGGCCAAAATTTATGTTATAGAAAACAAGTTTAATAATCACTTTAAAAATTAATAAAAAATGATTTGGATTTATCTCTAGTTTTTATGTGCCTTTTAATCTTATTTAATTAATCCTCTTTTGCTAGACATATAGTTGCTTCTAATGTTTGCTCTTGCAGAAATGAATTATCTGGGTAAAAGAGTATATGTATTTTACAATGTGATAGATGTTGCTAAATTGCCCTACAAAGAGGCCGTACCAGGTTATACTCCATCCACAATAAATACATTTGGATTTTTTTCTGACATCCTGACCAACAATGAGTTCTATCAAATTTTGCCTACTCTATAGGCAAAACATAATATCTCACTGTTATTGTAATGTATCTTTCCTTAATTCTTTGGTAGGCTGAGTAATTTTTATGTTTATTATACCTATACATTTTTTTCTTCTTTGAACTGTCTGTTTACGTCCATTGGCTTTTCTCTAGTGTACTGTGTCATTTTTTTCCCATTGCTTTTTAAGCAGCTCTGTGTTACAGTACACATTATTCCTTCATGTTCTTTTTGAAATGTGGCATAATATTTATGCACAATTACTGGTAAATAGATAAAGCTGTTAAAACTTTTTAAAACTTAGTTAAACAAATAATCAGAATTGTTGAATAAAATTAGTAGCAGGAAATTGTGGATAATTTCATAAGAGGGAAATGAACTTTACATTCATTGAATATCTGTTCTGTGTTAGAAACTGCTATGTGCTGTCTTATACATTTTCTGTATAAATTCGCTCAGAAACCCAATGAGGTGTTTATTTTTAATCTCTAGTTTTATAGATGAAGAAACAGAGTCAAATAATTTAAGCAAATTGCTCGAAGACAAACAGCGAGTATGTAGAAGAACTGGGGATTGAACACGAATCTTTCTTATTCTAAAATCCCTGTGTTTAAGACTCAGCCATGATTTACAGCTTTAACTATGTCTTGCTCATAGAAGGCAACAAATGAACATTTGTTGAAAAACTAAATGACTATTAGGAATATTGTCAAGTAGATCAGCTTTATTGGAAAGTGTTCAAATACTAGGCAACGAGTCTACTGGCAAGCATATAAACCATCTCTGAGATAGAATGGAGTTGTGCCACTGCCAAGCATCTCCGTCCATTCCACCAAGTATTTTGAGAGTACAGCAAAGAGAAATTAACACATACTGAGGGAAAAATTCACTACCAGAGTTGTCTATTTTTTTCCAGAATTATTAATGTATAATTGAAAAATGAAAATGGTATATATTTATGGTGTACAATGTGATGTTTTGATATATGTATACATTGTAAAATTAGCACAGTCCAGTTAATTAACATATCCGTCACCTCAAATAGTTACTATATTTTTGTGGGTGGTGAGAATAATTAAGATCTACTTTCTTAAAAATTCTCAACTATACAATACTATATTTATTAGCTTCAGTCACCATGCTGTACATTAGATCTCCAGAACTTATTCATCCTGCCAAACTGCAACTTTGTACCCTTTGATCTACATCCCATTTCCACCACCACACAGCCCCTGGTAACTATCATTCCACTGTCTTCTTCAATGAATTTAACGTTTTTAGAATCCACCTGTAAGTCAGATCATGCAGTATTTGCCTTTCAGTGCCTATTTTTCTTAGTGTAATGTCTTCCAGGTTTGTCTGTGTTGTCACAAACTATAGGATTTCATTCTCTTTTAAGGCTAAATAATATTCCACTGTGTATATGTATATATATACATACACACATTTTCTTTATTCATTCATCAATTGACACTTAGGCTGATTCCATATCTTGTGTATTGTGAATAATGCTACAATAAACATGACAGTATAAATGTCTCATCAAAGTATTAATTTCATTTCCTACTGATATATACCCAGAAGTGGGATTGCTGGATTATGTGGTAGTTCCAATTTTAATTTTTTGAAGAACTTCCATACTGTTTTTTACAGTGGCTATACCAATTTACATTCACAGCAGCAGTGCACAAGGGTTTCCATAACTCCACATCTTTGCCAACACTTGTTGTCTCTTGTCTTTTTAGTAATAGCCATTCTAACATGGTTTTTATTTTCATTTCCCTGATAATTAGTGATGTTGGGCATTTTTTATATACCTACTGGCCATTTGTATATCATCTTTTGAGAAATGTCTATACAGGTCCTTTGCCCATTTTCTAATCAGGTTATTTGTTTTCTTGCTATTGAGTTGTTTGAGTTTCTCACACATTTTGGATATTAACCCCTTATCAGTGGTATGGTTGGCAAATATTTTCTCCCAGTCTGTAAGTTCTTTCTCCACTCTGTTGATTGTTTCCTTTGCTGTGCATGAAATTTTTAGCTTGATGCAATTCCATTTATATATTTTTGCTTTTCTTCCCTGTGCTTTTGAGGTCATATTCTAAAACTCATTGGCCAGACCAATGCCAAGAAATTTTTCCCCAAGTTTTTCTTCTAGTTGTTTTACAGTTATAGGTCTTACACTTAAGTCTTGAATCTATTTTGAGTTGATATCTGTATATGGTGTAAGAAACGGGTACAATTTCCTTTTTCTGCTTGTGTATATCCAGTTGTCCCAACACCATTCACTGAAGAGATTGTCTTTCCCCTAGTTTGTGTTCCTGGCACCTTGTCAAAGATCAATTAACCATAAGTATGTGGATTTATTTCTGGGCTCTCTATTCTGTTCCAATAGTCAATGTGTCTGTTTTCAATGCCAGTGTCATGCTGTTTTGATTACTATACCTTTGTACTATATTTTGAAATGAGGAAGTGTGATGTCTCCAGCTTTGCTTTTTTTGCTTAAGATTGCTTTAGGTACTCAGAGTCTTTTGTCATTCCATATGATTTTAAAATTGCTTTTTTCTATTTCTGTAAAAAAGTCATTGGAATTTTGATAGGGATTGCATTAAATCTGTAGATTGCTTTGGGTAGTATGGACATATTAACAATATTAATTCTTCCAATCCATGAACACAGAATATCTTTCCATTTATGCCTTCTTCGATTTCTTTCATTAATGTTTTATAGTTTTCAGCACACAGATCTTTCATCTCCTTGTTTAAATTTATTACTATTTTTTTGTAGTTATTGTAAATAAGATTTCTTGCTTGATTTCTTTTTCAGATAGTTTGTTGTTAGTGTATAGAGGTACTACTGGTCTTGTATGTTAATTTTGTATCCTGCACCTTTACTGAATTTATTAGTTCTAACAGCTATTTTATGGAGTCCTTAGGGTTTTCAATATATACGATCATGTCATCTACAGAGACAATTTGACATCTTTCTTTCCAATTTGGATGCCTCTTATATTTCTTTCTCTTGACTAATTACTCTGGTTAAGACTTCTAGGACTATGCTAAACAGAAATAGCAAAAGTGAGCATCCTTGTATTGTTCCTGATCTTAGAGAAAAAGCTTTCATCTTTTCATCACTGAGCATGATGTCAGCTGTGAGTTTGCATTATATAGGCCTTACTATGTTGAAGTACATTCCTTCTCTACCCACTTTGCTGAGATTTTCTACCATGAAAGGATGCTGAATTTTGTCAAATGCTTTTTTTTTTTTTTGCATCTATTGAGATTGATCATATGGATTTTCTTCTTCATTCTGTTAATGCTGTGTATCATATTAATTGATTTGCATACTATGTTGAAACATTCTTGCATCCCACTGATAAACCCCAATTGGTCATAGTGTGTATTCCTTTTAATGCACTGTTGAATTCAATTTGCTAGTATATAATTAAGGATTTCTACATCTATGTTCATCAGGGATATTGGCCTGTAATTTTCTTTTCTTGTAGTGTCCTCATCTGACTTTGGTATCAGTGTAATGCTGGACTCGTAAAATAAGTTTGGAAGTCTTTCCTCCTCTTCAGTTTTTTGGGAGAGTTTGAGAATTGGTGCTGCTCCTTTATTAAATGTTTGCTAGTATTCATAAGTGCAGCCATCAGTCCTGGGCTTTTCTTTGTTGTGAGGTTTGTGATTACTAATCCAATCTCCTTAGTCATTATTGGTCTTTCAGATTTTCTCTCTCTTCACGATTCATTCTTGGTTGGTCATATGTGTCTAGGAATTTATTTATTTCTTCTAGGTTATCCAATATGTTAATGCATATTGTTCATAGTAGTCTCATGATCCTTTGTATGTCTGTGGTATTAGTTGTAATATTTCCTCTTTCATTTATAATTTGATGTATTGTATTTGAGTCTTCTTTCTCTTTTTCTTAGTCTAGCTAAAGGTTTGTCAATTTTGTTTTTTGTTCAAGAAGCCAACTCTTAGTTTCATCGATCTTTCCTATTGCTATTTTGGTCTCTATTTCATTTACTTATGCTCTTTCTTCCTTCTGTTGACTTTGAGCTTAGTTTGTTTTTCTTTTTCCAGTTCCTTGAGGTGTAAAGTTAAGTTATTTATTTGAGATATTTCTTTTTTTTTCTTAATGTAGGCATTTAAACTATAAGTTTCCCTCTTAAAACTGCTTTTGCTGCATCCCATAAGTTTTGATATATTGTGTTTCCATTTTCATTTGTCTTGGATATTTTTCATATTTTTTTCTTTAACCCATTGGTTGTTTGGGAGTATGTTGTTTAATTTCCCCATATTTGTAAAATTTCCAAGTATCCACCTGTTATTGATTTCTAGTTTCATATCATTGTGGTCAGCAAAGACACTTAATATGATTTCAATCTTCAATTTGTTAAAATTTGTTTTGTGGCATAACATAAGATCTACATTCTCCAGTGCAGAATTCTGTGTGTGCATGAAAGAAATGTGTATTCTTCTACTGTTGGAATGTTCTGTATCTGTCTGTTATGTTCATTTGGTCTACAGTGTTGTTCAAGTCCACTGCTTCCTTACTGATTTTCTGTCTGGACGATCTATATCCATGGTTGAAAGTGGTATATTGAAGTCCCTTACTATTATAGTATTGCTATTTCTCCCTTCGTATATATATGTCATATATATTTACAATTGTTATAATATCTTGATGAATTGACCCCTTTATCATTATATAGAGACCTTTTTTTATCTCTTGTGACCATTCTTGGCTTTAAAGTCTATTTTGCCTGATGTAAGTATAGCAACCTCTGCTCTATTTTGATTGCAAGTTGCTTGAAGTATCTTTTTCCAATCCTTCAATTAAACCTATGTTTAAATTTAAAGCATATGTTTAAATTGAAAACTTAAAGCTAAAGTAAATCTCTTGTAGGCAGCACATGGTTGAATCTTGTGTTTTTTATTAATCTATTCAGCCAATCTATGTCTATCGATAGGAGAATTTAATTTGTTAAAGTAATTTTGATAGGTAAAGACTTTCTATTGCCATTTTCTTCATTGTTTTCTGAGTGTTTTGAAGATCTTTTGTTCCTTTATTCTTCTTTTGCTATCTTTCTTTGTGATGTAATGCTTTTTCATAGTAATATGAATTGATTTTTCTCTTCATCTTTTGTGTGTCTACTACAAGTTTTTTCTTTGTGGTATCATGAAGCTTATGTTAAACATCTTATAACACTATATTTTAAGGTTTTAACAACTTAATTTTGACCATATACAAAGACTTTACATTTTAACTTCTCCCCCCACATTTTATGTTATGGATTTCACAATTTACATCTTTTCTATTATGTATCTATTAACAATTATTATAGCTATAGTTATTTTTAATATTTTTTACCTTTTAACTTTTATAATGGTGTTAATAATAATTTATATTCCACTATTTCAGTATCAGGGTATTCTAAATTTGACTGTATTCTTACCTTTACAATGAGTTTTATACTTTCATGTTTTTCATGTTTTTAGTTAGCATCCTTTCATTTCAACTTGAAAAATGCTTTTTAGCATTTCATGTAAGGCAGGTCTAGTGGCAATTAACTCCCACAGTTTTTGTTTATCTGAGAAAGTCTTTATTTCTTCTTCATTCTGAAGGATAGCCTTACTAGGTATATAGTATTCTTGGTTGGAAGTCTTCTTTCTTTCAGCATTTTGAATATATCATCCCACTTTCTCCTGGCCTGCAAAGTTTTTACTGAGTAATTTGCTGATAGCCTCATAGGAGTTCCCTTGTATGTAATGAATTGCTTTTCTCTTGCTGCTTTCAAAATTCTCCATTTAACTTTGATTTTTGAGAACTTGACTATAATGTGTCTGTGTGAAGATCTCTTCATATTTAATATTTTGGGGATTCTTTTGGCTCCATTGATGTTTATTTACTTCTCCAGGTTTGGGCAATTTTCTGTTATCACTTCTTTAAATAATCCTTCTTCTCCTTTCTCTTTGTCTGCTTTTTCTGGGAAACGCATAACACATATATTGGTTCACTTTAATGTGTCCCATAGGCTTTCTTCACCCTTTTTTAATTCTTTTTATTTCTTTTTGTTTCTCTTACTTATAAGAGTAACTTATAATTATCTGTTTTTAAGCTCTCTGATTCTTTCTTCTGTTCAATCAAGTCTGCTGTGTTGAAGCTCTCGTTTGAATTTTTCAGTTCAGTAAGTCATTGTGCTCTTTAGCTCCACAATTTCTGTTTGGTTCTTTTTTTATGGTTTCTATTTCTTTGTTGAACTTCTAATTTGGCTCATGTATTGTTTTCCTGATTTTCTTTTTTTCTTTCTTTTTTTTTTTTTTTAGTTGCCAACCTGTGTTCTCTTGTAGCTCACTGGGCTTCTTTAAGAGAATTATTTGGAATTTATTATCAGGCAGTTCATAGATCTCCATTATTAGGGTCAGTTATTGGTGCTTTAGTTTGTTCCTTTAGTGGTATCCCACTTCCCTGATTATTTGTGTTCCTTGTGGCCTTGTGTTAGTGTCTACACATTTGAATTACTAGGAACCTCTTCCAATCTTTATAGACTGGATTCAGCAGGAAAAATTCTTGACCAGTCAGCCTGTCCAGAGTTTCTAGCTGAACTTACTGGTGGGGTCCAAGGAAGGGCTTGCTGCTAGAGTCCTTAGCCATGTTGATCTGGTATCTGGGTAAGCAGGTGGGTAGGTGGACCCTCATGCCTGGGTCCATCAGGACAGGCCTGGATCCTGGATCTGCCATGGCTGGTCTTGCACCAGGATCTGCCTAGTTGGTCCTGTTACCACAACTGGGTCTGTGGTAACAGGCCTAGAGCCTGTGTCCTTAGAGGACTGCATAGAGCCTATGTCCATGGAGACCAGCCTGGTGCCTAGAACTTCAGAGGATAACCTGGAGCCTGTGTCTATGTGAGTGATCTGGCACTGGAATGGGCCTGTAGGCAGGGTCCATGGGTGTCAGCCAGGAGCCTAGAGCTGTAGTTGCCAGCTTTGAGCCTTGGGCCATGAGGGCCAGCATGGCACTGGGACAGGTCTGGAGCCTGGGACCACGGCGGTGGGCCTGGAACATGAGTCTGCAAGGGCTGGCTTGATCCCGGGAAATGCCTCGAGCCTGGATCTCCTGGGGCAAGCTTGGATCCTGGGGCCACAGGGGCCATCCTGTCATGGGAGCAGGCCTAGAATCTTGCATCAAGGAAGCCAGCTTAGAACTTGGAGCTATGAGGACTGTCCTCATGCCAGGGTTCACTGGGGTAAGTCTAGTGCTAGGGTCCACAGTGACATTGGGTACTTACTCCACTCTACTTCCCCCATGTAGAGGATATCTGTCTTCATGCTATGCTGCCCAGGCTTGAGGGAGGGGTGATGTGGGTAGTGTGAAATTGGCCTTTCTTCCCTCTTCAATTCATACTTTTTTTTTATTTCTGTGTTCCGTCTAGGTGTTATAATCTCTCATCTGGATTTCTTAGCTCTTATGAAGGTATTTTCATGCATGGATAATTGTTCATATTGAATCCTATTCTGCCATCTTGGTGATGTCACTTCTGAAGTTATCTATTTAAAAGAAGCACATCAACAATGTGTTTACAACATTTTAGTAAGCAT
Source organism: Galeopterus variegatus (assembly GCF_000696425.1). Lineage (NCBI taxonomy): Eukaryota > Metazoa > Chordata > Mammalia > Dermoptera > Cynocephalidae > Galeopterus > Galeopterus variegatus. The sequence continues at coordinate 22,073 of NW_007734908.1, forward strand.
CTGGCTATATTGCGAGCCTAAAATTGTTCATTTAGTAGCCCCATTACACCATCCTCTGAGTAGGTAGTTGAGCCTTGATGAATAAGGTTGTATTTATATCAGTGCTGCTGACGAGTTTATCTGCTAATTTTGTCATGGAGAGGCAGAGCTGTGCTATTTACTCTACACAGGAAAAGAAAAGGCTAATTTTTTTATGTTAAATTACTGTCAAGTTGTCAGGCCATTGTTTTCCTGTCCTCATAATGAAACAGGCTTATTCTCACTTTTCTGCTTCTGCTATACTTTATCCCAAACTCATACAAATTGTATAAATATAAGATCCATCCGTGGTCATTTCTCTCTTGTTCTTCTTTCAAATAAAAAGCCACTTAAGAATGTAGTATGGGCATGAAGACTATGTGCTACCTATTCCTATCTTCTGCCTTGATTGTTTGACTTGTTGTAAATGCTATTTATCTTTCTTTCAAATAAGTAACATTTCTTACATATCAACTCTTTTTTCACAGTTTTGTCATGTACTTTCTAGTGTTCAGGCAGGGAGGTGCTGAAAACATCACGAAACCCAAGGTAGTTCCCCCTCCCCTGATGATGAGGGATTATAAGTGTAGCCATTGACACACCACAGGTTTAGTTAAGAAAACATAAACTACCAATGAGAGATATCACAGAGAGGTGGCATTTTTCCAAGGTAATACCACTCATGCCATTATCCAAATAACCCATCTGGATCCATATTTTCTGAACAGTTAGTACCCTGTAAAATTGGCATATTTTATAATGAGTGGGCAAAATGCCATACAAACATATGGACAAAAATGTAGGTAAGCCAAAGATGTGTGCATGTGCATGGTGTGTGTAATTATACTTAAAAGTGATTGTATAGATACATTTTCTTGTGGGTGCCAATTTAAACCAGAAAAGGAAAAAGTCTAGGGTCACAGGGAAGGAAGAAATATCTTTGTCATAAATGGTGAAAAATTTTTCTTCAATTTTAGCATAACACTTAGATAAAATTCTCCTTCCACTCATTCAATCCCAAGCTGCAAAAGAAAACAGGATTTAAGAAAATTGTTCAACTTGAAAAATTAATTATATACAATAAAATTTCATAGAAGATTGTAGAAGCAGACTCCTTCAAAAATGAGAAAAACAAGATTGTGGTTTTCTGCTTTCCAATCCTTTCTAAACTAATACCATGCACACACACAGAAATTATTAAATAGTGTATATATAACTCACTTTGGATGTTGTTAAAATATTATTTCCTATGCCTACTGACCAGATATTTTGATTCATTAGGTACAGTTGGGGTAATTATATTATCATGTTCCAGGAAACTTCATTGTTCACACACTCAAATTATTTTAATATACATTGAGGAATTTTGTCAAATAGGATTGGTCTCAATCACTTTACCCCCAAAAAATGTTTATTTGCGGTTTCTTACTATATCAAATTCAATAATAATATTTTACCCCTTTAGAAAGAATTCCCCATGTGTTTTGTGTGCCTTGGTCAAGATTCTGACCGAAACTGAGGGTAGGAAAATAATTTTTATCTTTGGTGTGCACACACATGAAAAACTGAATTTAATTAGTTTCTCCTTTAGAGAGGTTCCAATTTGTCTTTTACAGTCTGTGTGACTTCAGATAAATGGTTTATGACAAACTGTTTACTCTTCAATTTATTACTTTGTTATGGCTCTAAATTGGAATTAATAGAGAAGAAGATCCACAGATATCATTTATATGGTTTATATAAAGACATGAAAGTCAGAATCTGATCTTAGGCTTTCCAGAACAATTCAACCTAAAGGAATAGACTGTGACATCTTTGACTGACACTCTATTTGCATACAGCACAAACACAGAAGAAATGAAATGGATAGCAAAATGATGGTGTAGATACATATTTGAAACATTTTTAGGCAGCAATTTTTTAAAAAATGATACAGTAAATTATATATTTCTAAGATCCATTATACCTTTTTACCATCGTACTAAGAATTTAAGTTATAAAATATAAATTAACTCATCAATCACAATAGAGCAATAGTGTCATTGCTCCCAATTATTTGTGTGGTAAATGATGATTTAATTATATATTTTGACTAATAACTTTATTCTATATTTGTCTTCTTGACTTTTCTGTATCAACTCAGAGTGTTTTGCTTGTATTTTTATATTAAACTCAATATGTACCTTTTAGAGTTTGAATTTTATCTGGGAGATGTATTTGACAAACGAAGCATTTGGCAAAGCATAATGAGATTTTTGCACTTCTAAAACTACACAAATTAAACATTTGGAAATAAAAGAACTGAAGGATAAGGGCCAAAATCTTTTTTCTCATTTATGTAGATATTTTATTCCAAAACTTTGAGGCTAAGAAGCATTTTAAGCTTGTTTGTTTTTTTAGTTCTCCTCTTCAGAGACTGCATCTTTAATGTGTCATTTTTATCAGGTATTGCAAGCTTATTTGGTATCTAGCGAATTTTCTACTTGAAACCTCAAACAACTTGATGCCATGCCATATATTTTGTGCTGTGGTTCCACAAAATCAATACAATTTAGGGATAGTGTTAGGACCTTTGGTAGGATTATTGGTATTGCCCCTTTGAAATGCATAAGACATAGCATAGGAATGTTCATTACTGTACTAGGCCACTTCTGTTGCTTATAAGAGAAATACCCATGGCTGGGTAATTTGTAAAGAAACAATATTTATTGCTTACAGCTTTGGAGACTGGGAAGTCCAAAGTGCAGGGAACACATCTGGTGAGGACTTTGTTGGTGGTAGACTCTACACACCTATGCAGGGTCTCACATGGCGGATGGCTTATCAGAGAGAGATAGCTTCTCATGCACTTTCCTCTTAAAGTCATCAGAACCATGACCATGACCACCATTAAACCATCAATAGATTAATCCATTCATTAGGCATGATCCTACAGTCTAATCACCTCTTCAAGGACCCATCTTTCAATTACCATAACAAGATTTTCCACCCTCTTAATGCTGTCACAGTGGGGGATTAGGTTTCTAATACATGGACTTTGGGGGATATAATTCAATCCACAGCAATCACTCTTTTCCTTAATCTGTAGGTACTCCCAGGACGTTTAGCTCTTCTCCCTCCTACCATTAACTCTTTCTATGTTCAGGTTAGTTTCCATGGACTACCACTCTATTATCTTTACAGTATTCACAACTCCTTCTCCTTTATCATTTCACTGCACTTACCTGTCAAGAAGCCAATCTTCCTAGGGCTACTACATGTGCTCATTCAGGTTGTCCAGAGGTTGTGTCATTTAGACTACAATGTGAATGTTTCTCTCTAGGATAGTTCAATGCACAACTTGCATAATCATTTGCTGTAGCCATATCTGGGTCTAACTTAGTATTCTCTGTACTATTCTTGACTGTTGAACGTGAGATAAAACTCACACCACATACCAACTGCTGCCAATGAAGATTTACAGTCTCCAGCTAAACTGAGCTATAATGCTACCAAACAATCCTCTTTCCCTCATCAACCCTCTCTCCCATTGTACACAGTGGCTATTCTCCATTTTGCTCAAATTCCTGCTTTACTACTTACTTCCTTCCATTTGATCAGATGAATGTGAATTCTTCCTCATTGAGAAAATGCAAGAAAGGTATTCCATTAAGGTGCTGCCATCAGTTCTAGGATATTATCTGTATATTTTCCTCCTCCCCTGCTTGTATTAGTCTGTTTCTGTTGCTTATAGCAAAATGCATGAAACTGGGTAATTTGTTAAAAAAAAAAATGAAATGTATTGCTTATAATTTCAGAGGCTGGAAGTCCAAAGTCCAGGGAACACATCTGGTAAAGGCTTTCTTTGCTGGTGACTTCAGTGATGGCAGGGTATTGCACTGCGAAAATGGCAGAGCAGAGAAAAACTAACCTTTCATGTGCTCTTCTTTTAAAGCCCTCAGAACCATGCCACTGACTACCATTATTCATTCACTAGGCATGGTCCTCAGAATCTAATCACCTCTTTGAGGTCCCCACTTTCAATTACCATAGTATGATCTCCCACCCTCAACAGTTCCAGTGGGGATTACGTTTTGGGGGGACATTCAACCTGAGGCACCACTTTTTAGAATCAAAGCAGTATCCTGCATCCTTTGTAACAGTAATCTTTGTACCGATAATTTGCCTTCTATTTCCTTCCTCATTTGCAGCAACTTATCTTTTTTATCCTTCCTCCTCGATCTTCACCCTCATCTATACCGGCTCCTTCCTACTATCATTAACATTTTCTGAAGCATCTTTCCATGTCAAAAAGCAAAACAAACAAACAAAAAAAAGCCCTCCACACATTCCATGTATCTGATACTTGTTACAACCAAACTTCATGAATGGGTTTTCTAGTCTTATGGTATTCATTATCTTAAACCCCCATGGAAAACCTGGCTTCCTTGTCTCCCTTACCCTTCTTCCACAATAACTCACCAAGCAGTCATTCTTCCTGTTTAATATGTACATAATCAGTCCTTTATTTTCTTCGATTGCTGCCATTGTCTTAGTTTATCTTGTTTCAGCCTGAATATCCCAGGAGTCTTTTCCTCTACAACCACTGTTGCTCCCCAACCTTCTTCCCTTGTCAGTGAGGTTCAGCATTTTAAATTAGCATATTAATAAAGCCATCCTCAGTTCCTTAGACTTGCTATGCATTCTCTCATCTCCAGGCCTTTGTTGTTCCTTCTGCCTGGAACACTATTAACCACCACCCCCATTTATTTTTTATCAATTCAAGACCAATTTATTCCCAAATTTTGCCAACACAGAAAGAAATAATTTCCTTGAAGAAAAATGCATTAAATAAATCTTTCAATTCACTTTAATACCTTCTTCTTAAAATTTGGAAAGAGTGATTGTAAGGCTGCAGACACCCTGGGTGCTGCTCTCTGCACCTGAGGAGGTGACATGGCAGCTACAGCCATGATCCTGAGGTACCAGAGCCCATATCTGCACTCTGTTTTGGTTGCCCACCACCGAGCTAGGCCTATATCCTTCCTGGCCTCTGCATCTTAACCTGGGCTGAGGCCATGAGGTCCGCTCATTCTGGTCAATGCTCATGCTGGATCTTCCCAGGTTGACAGTTGCCTCCCTTCCTCCTCCACTCATCACTGCCCCTGACGCACTTCTACTTCCTGCTGTGAAAATGCAGGATCATCAAATGACCAGCCAGCTAGGAAAGAACTAAAGTTTTACAGGATAGGCTTCAGATTGCCAGCAAACACACATTGCTGGGCTAGAGCACTGTCAAATGTCAGACTACTAATCATACACAGGTCAGAACACTGAGTGTAGACATAGCCTCTCTTCTCTCTACCACCCAATGACACAAAGGTGACACAGCAGCCACATCTGTGACTCCTCTAAGAGCAGTTCCCCCTTACTCTTATTCTAGCTAAGGCTTTGTCATTTCTCATAGTTCACATTTTGTGGAAAGTCCTTCCTGAATCTCAAAGTATGCTTCAGATGTTTTCCTTACATTCTCCCATAGCATTTATCTCACTTCTGGCACTTAACAAAATTATTTTTAATTATTTGTTTAACTTAATTTTCTGTTTACTTTTCCCAGATTGTGTATGATTTTCGGTCTCTTCACCCACCATTCTCTCAGTGTAGTGTTCTATGTTCTAGCCACTCAGATCTTCTTCATTTCTTTGATTGCTTGGTTCCCAACCATGCCTGAGTCTTTGCCCATGCTATTCTCATGCCTAGAATGCCCTCACTCCCAATTTGCCTAGTTTACCCTACTTATCCTTCGTATATGGAGATAAACTTCACTTCCTCAGGGAAGCCCTAACTATTTAATCTGCCAGACTGGCACTGATCATCCTGTTTTATCTTCATAGCATTTATCAGAGTTTAAAGTTATATGTGTCTATGAATTACTTGATTAATGTCTATATGCTCCACAAAACTGTAAGTTCCAGGAGCTCTTTAGTGACCGTAATGTAAATCGGTTAATTAATGAGTAACTGAATATGTGCTGTCTCTAGTAACCTTCTGTTAAATAAATAAATCCTAAAATAAGGGTGACACATTAATCTCCAATCAAGCATAACTACCTTTATACAGATTAATATATCACATTGAAAAACGTACATGCTCCCAAGGGAATAATGCATAGGACAGAAACATTGTAATAAAACTAGGAAAGAAGAAAGGAGAGTCTAATCATAGATGTGCTGCTTGAAGAGGTCACTACTATGTAGAGCACCAAAGTATGTTTTCTCATTTGTAAAGTGAGACTCACATTAATATCTATCTCATAGGATAGCTATGGAGATTAATGAGAACTTAGCATACCACATGTAACTAGGTAAGCAATCAGTGTTATGCACTCAATTTCCTTCAATGAGTATTAATTGCAGTGAATTGAACAACATAATGGAATCAGACGCTCATGATAAGTGAAGAGGAAGCTCAACTGTATGGTAAGAGGATACTGGATCCAAATTCTTGCACCTGAATTTAGCTCTCACCTTTAATGGTAAAAGCCTATCCAAGAGCCTCAGTTTATCCCCTCAAAACGCTGCTATTCTTCCAGACTTGGTTAACTTGAAATATGATCCATTCAAGAAAAGTCAGGGTAAATACTTGATATGTCTCTTTACTTCTTCATTTTCAGAATGGTACAGATGGGAGAAATTCACACCAGGGATTAGGCTTTTTAAACTAGGCTTTGAAGACCTTAAAAAAATCTCATAAACTTATTCAATAATAGGGCTTTGTTTTGGTCATACTTCTTGCATTTTTAAGGAACCTCCACCAGTGGGAAATTATCTTAATGAATGTCTGACACCATGCACTCATATATGTATATGTGTGTATATACTTCACATGTGTAAAAATATTATTGTATTAATTGCCTTGCTTTTCACTTATTATAACTTGCACAGCATTTTATACCAGCACAGAGAACTCTGCTTAGTTCTTTTTAATAGATACATACTATTCCATTGTAGTGATGAATTTTAATTTAATTTAGCTTAGTTTAACCTCACCACCATCAACGGCTCATTTACAGTCTTTTGCTATTTCAAACAATGTTGCAATGAACATACTGGTAACCATGCCTTGTCAAAATTTTTGTGAGCATAATCAAAGATTAGATTCTAAGAAATAGATTTGCTGGCGTGTATATATATATATATATATATATATATA
>NW_007734908.1:30009-31362 GCF_000696425.1 Galeopterus variegatus
TATATATATATATATATATATTATATATATATATATATATCATATATATTATATATATACACACACATACATATATATATACACACATATATACGTGGTTGTGTGTGTGTATATATACATACACGCATATACATACATACACACATGAGAGTACTTTGAAAGTTTGTGGAAAAATAGAACTAAAGATAATTAAAATCTTTCCATGAACTTTATATATTTTAGTTTAAAGTGCACTTAGTAGTTGCCTGCTGAATAAATGTCCAGTGAATAAATGATTTTGGAATACATATGTCTAAATATTTTGAGGTGGAGGAAGGAGGACTGCATTTGCCTCATTTTAGGTTTTCTTTTTAAAGTTTGTAAATTTATGTAAATGGCATGTGTAACTGGCTACCCAGAAAAGGTTCAAGCTCAATATTGCTTGATAAATCTGCTGTTACTGAAAATATTTCACTACTTCTAACCCACTTTTCAATATTTTCTTTATTCTTCCTGAGGCCTGTATATCTGAAGGCAAAAGAAAATTCCTGACACATTTGAACATCAGCTAAGCTATTAACATTTGTCACAACTTATTTTTGAAAGAATCCTCCTCCACCCACTCACACTTCTTCCCCCAACCCCATCTGAGCATCTCTAGTGCATGTCTTTAGAAAAAATTTCTTGTATAATTTGCATGGTCCACATTCTCAAAATTATATGTCATTTGATTAGGTTGTGATAATTTGAAAAAGTTACAGAGCAGATAGAAAGTTACCAAATCTATCTAGTTTAAAGGAGCAGTGAATCTGAGCAACTGTGCCTTAGTAACCACACATTCTAGTAGACTAGAAATGAACTAAAACAGACTGCCAGGAAGGAGAAAAGAGAAAACTTTCCAAGAGGGTAAATGAAAGATTTGGAGTTCATATTAAAACAATTATCTAATAAACACCCACTCTCTAGAGCAAAGTAAATGAGGTACCTTTCTGCTATGGTTTGGTAGGGTTGCCTCTAAACTTCAGGTGTTGCCAATGTGATGATACTAAGAGATGAGGCATTTAAGAGGTAATTATATCAAGAGGTCTTCTCCCCTTGTGAGGGGAATTAAGGCTCTTAAGAAAGAGGTTTCATGCAAGATTCAGATTTCTTGCCCTTCTGCCTTCTGCTATGTGAGGACACGGCGTTTCTCTTCTCTGGTTTATGCAGCATAAAGGCGCCATCTTCTTTTTATTTATTTATTTATTTATTTTTTATTTTTTAATTTTTATTTTGTCAATATACAATGTAGTTAGTTATTGTGTCCCATCACCAAAACCTCCCTCCCTCCTCCATCTCCCCCCTCCCACCCAGACGTGTCCCCTCCATTTTCCT
>NW_007734908.1:32414-33211 GCF_000696425.1 Galeopterus variegatus
TTGAGATTTATTGACTTTTGGTGGTGTATTTTCTTGGTTTTTTGAATTTCGGGTATCTCTTTTTGGGTGTTCGTTCATTTTGGCAGGGATTTTCTCTCGATTCTTGGACCTCCGATTCAATTCTCTTAAAGGAGTGTTTTCGGCCCTTCGCTATCAGGGCGTTTTCACACTCTGTGAACACTAGATGAGGCTATTGAGCCTTTCAAAGCATTCCTGCAGGATGTGTATTTGTTCTTTCTTTCTTTATTTATTTCTGAGATTCTGCCTCCTTTTGCCGGGCCCCTCCCCACTCTGTGTGCTCAGGACAGGGCTGAAGCATGTCTTCTACAAACCTTGACTTTCAGTTGAGTCATCAAAGTTGTGCCCTGCCCTGTCCTGCCCAGCAGGTGTCTTGACTCTCTGACTGCCGGGAGTGAACTCCTCAGGGGAGGGTCCCTCAGCACACAATTCCTCTTTGACTCCCCCCCCCGCACAGGTCGGCCCTTCTGGAGGGCTCACTAGCACCTTCAATGTAGCTTGAGGGGTCTCCGGGCTCCCCTCTCCCCACCAGAAATCAGTTAGGTACTCCTCCAAACTGAGGTCCCCAGAGATGGAATCTGCCTCCTGGGAAGAGGGAGTTTATCTGGGGCCGACCCCCAGGGTGTGGCGGAGAGACGATCTGGGTCCCTGCCCCCCCGATGCTGGCCGGGGGCTCCCCACGCTACCAGCCCCATCTGAGATCCACGGGGACAGTGGAATTGTAGGCCGGTCCACAGGCCCCGGGGTGCCCCGCATCGAGGTAAGCAAATAGCACGTCT
>NW_007734908.1:33537-46835 GCF_000696425.1 Galeopterus variegatus
GGGCCGGTCCGGCGCACCTCACTCCGTTTCTGCGCCGGTTCCGCTGGCTTTCCTGGCCTTTGTTGACTGGGCCGTCTTGCCCATTCCCGCAGCCGCCTTGGGTGCTCTCAGGAGTCCTCCTCTGTGTCGGCCCCAAAACCTCGAACCTGCTGCCGCTTGTTTGTCGATGCAGGATCGTTGTTGAAAGAATTATTCGCCTTTTGTTGCTCTTGGAAATGCAATTAATACTCAGGTATCACAGCGCACAGCTCTCAGGATCCCGCTGTCTCCTGGCACAGCTGCTCCAGACCCATCGCCATCTTGCTACAAGGTGTCATCTTCGAAGTAGTGAACAGCCCTCATCAGACAACTGAATTTGTTGGCACCTTATTCTTGGAATTCCAAGCCTCCAGAACTTCAGAAAATAAACTTCTGCTCTTTATAAATTACCCAGTCTCATGTATTCTGTTATAGCAGCACAGACTAACACACCTTTCCTCCTTCCATACATAACATCGTGATGCCCTTGATGATTTATTTTACATTTCAAGACTGACCTTAGTATCCTTTTGAAGATTTCACCGAGAACAATGTGTGTTTGGGTAATAGGGATGATGGGGTAGTATTTGTTGGGAAAAAGCTCTGTGTGGTTGTTCTCTGAGATCTACCTCCCTTTTAGGCAGGCTTCTCTCCTAACTAACTATGAGTACATCCTGTGAAGCAACCCTATCCATCCCTACGGAGTATTATTGACAGTTTGTGCTTTCCATCACTATGGATTTGCGATAAACAGGCTCTAAGTGTCTTCTTCCCACAAATGGAGAGAGGGCGTTAAGTCTGCAATTTCTTACTTTAGCCACTAGATGGCAAATGTGCAACAGTAAGCCAAATGCTGCTGGGTTTTTAGAATCCCCAGAGGGAATTCCAGTTGCTCTAGGATTAAGGCACCAAAGAGTGAAATACAGGTGTTTTAAGACATGATGCAATGACTGCATTGGTGAAATAAGGCATAAATTGAACATAACCCAATACCAACATGATGAAGACATCTCCTTGGCAATTCTTTAACACATTCTTAATGACAAGCATTCAGATTCTTCCACTGCTTGACAAAAACGTCCTCAATTTCAAAGTCAAAGAGTATAATTACTGGTTCAGAACAAAAGCTATATATTGCGGGTGGGTAATGGAGTTCCTCTTGAATGTGTTTCCAGGTTTATGTTATGACATACTTGTGGGTATTTAAAACGGTCTCATTGGGCTAACTATCCCTAGATATCTAGATTTGTTAGAATTCTTAAACATTTCTTAAGAATGCCTAATTTGCCTATATATCTTCATTCCATTTGACCTAGTAATTCCACACCTGGGAGACTATCCTGAGAAAACTATGTCAAATACAGAAAAAATATTTATTTACAATCTGTTCTTTAAAACATGATATCTGAACATCAGAAACAAATGAAATGTCTAATAAGAGGGGAAAAGGTTGATGTTTCCATGCGATAGAATATTATGCCTCTTTAAAATAATGTTCATTGAAGTGTTGTAACTACAGAACATTATAGTGTAAAAGGTTAGAAAACAAGATTTAAACTGTCTGTATGGTATATGTACAAATAATATGCTTAGAAGAATGACTAGAAGAAAATACAGCAAAACATTACAAATTATCTCTGAGGAGTGAGCCTGGGGATTATTTTTCCTTATTTCTCAAATCATCTATAATTTTTCTAAATGTTCTATCATAAGCATGTATTATTTTATAGTCTGAACAATAAATATTTAAGATGGAAAACAATGTATTATTAGACAAAGGCCGTTCAGTAAACTAAAGACAGAATCAAAATATGACAGGAGTGACATATTTTAATTTTTCTCTAATGATCCATTTTTAGGGGTGATATTTGGAGAAAAAAGGGAACATAAAACAATGGCATCTTGAGGTTAAACTAACTTCCACCTGATCAGGTAAAGCTGACTTTTTCCTTTTTGCAAGATAAGTAGTTACTCTCTCCAGATAGATGTGTTTATTTCTAGATAAATCTGAATTGGGATAGAGCAAAAGGTAGCGTATCACCACCCTTTGGATTATTGTTTTAAACCTGTACTTATATTGCAGGTGGGTGAACAATTATATTTGTTTCCTCTGATTATGTCTTCTTCTTGTCTTTTCATTAATTCATTCAAAAATAAGTATGTACCCCTACAGCCAGTCAGACATTGTGCTAGCTACCGGCAACACAATAGTAAAAGAAATAGCCCTTGGGGGACAACAATAATAAATATATAACTTGAGAGAAAATGCAAGAAAGTTATTTTTGTGTCTTTTTAAAAATTTACATTAAATGTGTCTCAAATAAGAAAAACATATATATTATTTTAACTCCAGAATCCTAAGCAACCACTCAACCTAATTCTTTATTCATACTAAGTAGGTAGTGTTTTATGAAGTTTAAGGGAGTTATTCAATATAGTCAACCTAGCATAAACAATTTGTCTTTATTTTTTTTTAAATAATAGGGATTTTCTTGATTTTTTTTATGATTCTCTTAAAACTTCATTTAATAATACATGGCTTTCTTGAATAAACAATACCCAAAGGTAGCTATTTCAATGAACTACAGGTTACGATTTGTTATCCACAATTCTGAAATCCAAAAAAGTGCTTGAAAGTGAAAGTTTTATTCATAAAGCATTTGGTGGCAAAACCTGACATTACCTAAGCTAATTTGACCACAAAACCTGACTTAAGCTGACATGAGGGTGCTTATGGTTTTTATTTACCTCATCTAGCATATTCTAAGTTTTGCTCCAGAAATATTTATGTATTTAATTATGGGGTACTGTCCCAGGGCTGATGGATGATATTACATCACATACAGCATATGTACCCATTACATTTCTAAAATTCAAAAAAGTCTAAACTGTGAGAAACACCTGTCCACAAACGTTTTAGATAAACAATTGAATACTTAAAGTGATCTTAATAAGTCCACTTGAACTGTCCTCCTCTTATTTACATCATAAGACTCAAGTCACAGTGTACTAGCATCAGTAAATAAGTTGCTGTGTATCGGCCTAAGCCAATTATGCAATTATGCAACTCATAATACTTTTCTATTGCTTTGGACAATAAAGGAAAGGTGAGATCACAGATGTGAAGGGCTGGTCTCACAATATAAAATTTGTGGAGACACCAAAAACGATAGAAAAAGGCCCAAAAAGGCACAGACAGTTCATTCAAAAATGCACTACTAAGCCTTAAATACACAAAAAAATTGCTAAACTCCACTCATAATAAGGGAAATGTAAATCAAAGCACTCCTGAATGCCATTTCTCACCTCTTAGTTTGGCAAAAATTCAAAAGCTTGACAGTAAGTTTGTTGGAAGGTTGTAAGGAAACATTTTCTGTCATACATTGCCAATAGGAATACAAGATGGTACAAACCCTATGGTGGAGAATTCAGCAATATCTAACAAAATTAAATATGCATTTACCTTTTAAATTAACAATTCTACTTCTCGGCATTTCTCTATTAATTTTGGGGAAAAGACATATGCACAAGATTATTTGTGGTGGTATTATTTATAATTATAATATAATGAAAGCAACCCAATTGCCCACACTTGGGGAATTACTTGAATAAAATCTGGCATGTCAAAGCTATGAAAAATAAGAAAAACATCAACTAACTAATATTGAGAAATTTCCAGAACAAATGATTTAGTGAAAAAAGGAAGGTGCAAAAGACTATATAGTGTATATTACATTTTGTGTAAGAAAGAAGTGACATTATGAATGTGTGTGTGTCCTTACTTTTGGAAAAAGAGACACAGGAAAGATAAACCAGAAACCAATTAAATTAGCAACTATAGCAGGTATATGGTGATGTGGTAAGAGTAATAGATTGTGAAATTTCTGAGTATCTTGATTGTATATAGTTTTGGTTTTCATACCATGTTAATATTTTGCATATTCAAAAATGAAATTTAATTAGCAAGAGTAAAAAAAGCTAAAATTGAATACTAAGATAAATAAATGGATTTAATTATTAAACAAATTGATAATGAAACCACGCACACACACATATACACATACAGAATTAATCCAGGTAATATTTGAACATAATATTCTATTTATCCTCACTGGGATATATTCTAAAGACACAAAGACCTGCAAAGACATCAAGAACTTTACATAGCAGGTTTGTTGTTGTAATGTGCAGTGGTAGCTAGTAAAACTAGCTTGTGTGAACTGCAGAATTGAGCAAATTAGTAAATATGTTGATATTTAGGTGGAAACAAGGTTCTAAAGGTAGGAACAGGAAAATACAAACATGGAATGGGTAAAGAAAAAGAACCCTCTGGTATTAGATTGGAACTCGAATTTTTAGTATGAACTCATGAATTAAAAGCTTTATCCAATGAAATATTCTAGAAGCAATGACATCTCAGGAGCAATAAGAACATCTAGTGATCAGATCTTTGTCTCTAAATGTTATTCTCCACTAAAGAGAACCAGAAGTCCTTGGAGAAATAGTTGATTCCAGGTCTGGAGTGGGAAAGAACAAGTAAGCTAAGAGTATCTTGTTGAGCTAGAATGCAAGGAACTACGTAAGCACTGAAAGAGATATGTCGAAAGGACATGAGAACCAGCATAAAGGGGAATCCACTGGATCATTTTTGAAACAATTACCATTAAAAATCATAATGATAGCAACGGATTGAAACATACTGAATAAAAAACAACCCGTAGTGATATTAAAAAGGTGGAATGGGAGTAAAACTGTTTCTTTACAGAAAATTCAATCTAATGAAAAGAATGTTGGAATTTGAAAACCAACATTTTACAAACATGGTAATGACAATTGCTTCAATCAAGAATATCAAGAATCATCAATGGGTAAAGGCTTGAGGAACAAAACATTCACACAATCTGAAAGTGTCACCAGACAAATTGCCTACTAATTACAAAAGGGAAAATTACCTCTACAAGAGAAATCTGTTGGACAGCATGTTAACCAGTGATCTAAACTGAAATTGCCAACAATAGGACAAAATTACTTGTTTATGTGATGTAGTTAGGAGGACAAAACATCATCTATGTGGTATTTCTGTTACAGATGTTTAACCTAAGTCCAATCATAAAGACACAGCTAGTCCGAATTGACAGGCATTATGCAAAACAGTTGGCCTGAACTCCTCAAAAATGTCAGTTTCGTGAAAAACAAGTAGGGGAAAATGGCTGGGGAGCTATTCTAGATCAAAGAGATTAAATACGTATGATAAACACTTGCAATTCATAATCTTTGATTAGATCCTTGATCAGGAATTAAAGATCTATAAAAAGCATTGCTAGGACAATTGAGGAAATATGCGTATGAACTTTATGTTATATAACAGTATCATATCAATGTTAAAAGTTTTTGAGTGTGATGATTGCATTGTGATTATGTAGGAGAATGACCGTGTTCTTAGAAGACACATGGTGAAGAATTTAGGAGTAAACTGTCATGAAATATATAACTTACAAGTACATGTGGCGGGGGCAGGGGAGAGAAAGAGAGAAAGAGAGAGAGAGAACGTGCACAAATGTAGAATCATTTTACATTAATAACTGGTAAGTCTAGGAAAAGGGTATGAGGTTGTTCTTTATGTTATCCTTGCAACTTTTATGTAGGTTCAAAATTTTTCAAAATAAAAAGTTGTGAAGAGAAACTATAGGTAAGAGCGATGTATATTCTGCTAATAACCTCACTTCCAGATGGTGCATTACAATGAAAGCAAGTCTCAGGCTGCTTTCTGCCACACTTAAAAACATTAAGGATTGGGCAAAATAATACAACCTGTTCTATGTTTTTTGAAGTCCTCATCATCTATCTCCTTAGACATTTAGGATTTTGCATGAAAGTTTCACTTGGAAATGGTGCACCAACATTCTGCTGGCAGGATCAGCAATTCTTCTAACGCATCAGACAATAGATCCCCATATTAAGTATGGGGGCTGGGGGTGGTGGGTTGGCATCAGTTCAAACAGTGACTTGGATCTGGAGAGTGTCTTTAAAGTTGTTAGTTGGCTGAGCTTGCCAGGTCCTTGCACACAAGGGTGGAGGTTCCTGTACAACTTTCTAGCCAACCACAAAATTTGAACTATTCTAATTTCACCAATGAAAAATCACTTTTATGCTAAGGAAACTTATTTTGTACATTTAGATAGAAATATTTGAAGAATTTTTTCAAATGATAACTAGCCACCACAGGAGTATGGATCTCCAAACAAGAATACTTCAAATTTTAACTAACTGTACCTGGGTTATACATTAATATTGACCCACATCCATATCTTTATCACATTGAATGAAAGTGTTTTAAAGTAAATTAGACAAATTAATGTAAGCTCAATGTCTTCCTTTCTGCAAATAATTATAGTCACCTTTTTAAGTGTGATATTTGTTGACCTTCTTTGTTTACTAATTCATGAATGTATTCACTTATTTATTCATGAATTCATGACTTCAGCATTCAATATTTAACATGTATTTATTGAGTGGTTATTATGTACGGGATATTGTGCTTGCTGTGTGTTGAAGAGAATACAAATATAGATCATAATGCTTGCCATCAAGCTAATGGCACAGATTGAAATGTATAATGTCCTAAGCCCTAGAAAAAAAAGAGTCAGGAATGTTTTACAGAAAAGCTGACATTTGAGGCCGGCCCGGTGACGCACTGCGCTAGTGCGCCGCTTGGGAAGCGTGGAGGCGCTCCCGCCGAGGGTTCGGATCCCACATGCAGACCGGTTCCCGCTCACTGGCTGAGCGAGGCGCGGGGGCAACACTGAGGGTTGCGATCCCGTGGCCGGTCCCGGTCCAGTACGGGGGTGACACTGAGGGTTGCGATCCATTGCCGGACACGGAAAAAGACAAAAAAAAAAGAAAAGAAAAGAAAAGCTGACATTTGTTCTGATTCTTCAAAGATAGGAAGACAGGCAACAGGTGGATAAGATGAAGAAAGGCATTCCAGTAAAGGAAATTTGATATATAAAGGCACATTGACCAAAAAAAAAAAAAAAAAAAAAAAAAAAAAAAAAAAAAAAGGTGTGGCAGATTCAAAGAATGGAGAATAGTTTGAGGAGGTTGAAACATATGGTGCATGAAAAAAGTACATTAAAAAAAATTAATTGGAGTCAAATTGTGATGTCCCCTTTTGGGTCATTTTAAATCATTTTGATTCTAGGCCTTCCTCAACCAAGTGTTTTTCAAACTTGCTTATTTATAAGAACCAGCTGGCACTTGTAGAAAATACAGTTTTCTGTGCCTTGCCCAAGGAAATTATGCCTAAGAATTCTGGAATGAGCCTTGGCAAGTTCTACTTTTAACAGGCTTCCTATACACTGGGAGACATACATCTCACTTGAGAAACAAGAGTCTGCTGATTTTTGTTTAATTTTAATGTTATTTTATTTCTGCAAAGCACTGCTTTAGGCATCATAAGGAGAATGCCACATAAAAGTTCATGCTTTAGAAATATAATTGACAACAGTGTGGAGGATATATTGGATATTGAAAAAAGCCAACTTAGAAGCCCTCTATAATACATCCAGTAGAACATAATAAGGGCTTCAATTCAGGTCTCAGCATTGGGGATGAAGATGTAAATAGGCTGTATTGAGAACGTAGAATGAATGGGGGGTAGTTTTGATTATGAGGAAGGAGATTCTGAGATGACTCCTAAGATTTAAATTTTGGTGACCAGTCAGATGGTGAATCCATTAACTAAGAAAAGGAAAATATGATGAAGTGGCAAGTTTGGTATAACAGCTCAATTTGCAGTGACTCGAGTAGACATAGATAGAGTTTTCCCACAGATAATTAAAAATAAAGGTCTACAATTTGAGAAGAGGACTGAAAATAGAAATTTATTCCATCATTCATTTCTAGGTCAAGGGTTCTAAATCCAGGCATTGGGAGTACACGAAATCTCTGAAAATGTATGCAAAATATTATAAATATATGTGATCGGATGAAAACAATAAAAAAAAAATCAGATGAAAATATGTGTGTGTGTGTGTGTGTGTGTGTGTGTAAAAGTTCTCTGACCCCCAAACAGATAGGAGCAAGTTATGTAAGTAGTGGTTCAAAGCGAATTTGCATAACGTTAAGCATTATTTGTTCTTGGATTATTTTGTCATTACTTATGGGTATGAGAGTTCACTTGTATTTTCCCCCAGAATACAATGCTTATTTATAATATTATACAAATGAAAAACGTAGGTTTTAAATAATGATCTTTTGTATAAAACATCATTAGTATTACAGCTACCTGAAGACTTACCCTGGATTTGTCTTTCTATGTGTCTTGAATGTCTCAGATTACTTGGGAGAAGTTTTAATCAAAAAGGATAAACCTTTTTAACCAGTTCCTCAAACTACAGCAAAATTCAGAGTTCCAATTTAGTAATTACTCTGAATTTCAAAGAAGCAGTGTGTTTAGGGTGGGCTTATTCATAACTTAGAAGAGAGTAGAAGTACGCATTTCATTCAGTGTTTTAACTTATGAATAAAAATATGTCCATGAAAATATGGGGTTTTAATCCTCCTTTATTGAAGAGGTTTTCTTTTTTGGAGGTTTTTATTTCTTAATCTGTTTATCAAAGATGCTATCCGTACATTTATTGTAAGTTCATCACAAGCAACTTTTTCTATGATAAATGAACACATTTAAAGCTTAATATTTATATTTAATAAGAGAAAAATGAATATAATATGATTTTCAGTGCTTCAAAAATTGAAGAGAGTTCCAGTTACTGCTAATATAAAGCAAGCACACTCTACTCTGGCTCCCCTGACTTAATGCAACTAAAATCCCTGAACAGATTGAATGGAGCAGCTATCTGGGGCATCTGAAAAGTAAATGGTAGCAAGAGTATTAAGGAAAGAAATTGGAACTTTAAGAACAAACAATTTGGCACTAAGTGACCAGTTTTTTTTCACTTCCATAGGTCTTGATGTGGACTCAAATGCAGTTTATGTCCTGGAACTGCACCAAGTGAAAACAGAAAGAAGTCCAAGGGAAGACATCTCTTTCTGGTCTGAGTCAAGGAGGATGCCTAAGGTATAGAAAGAGTGTATATATCTTTTGTACTTTTCCCCTCCTGGCCTAGCCTGCCAGCAAGACCCATTTCTGGTGTTGCAACCCTGTCTATGGTGCTGGTGCAGCAGCAGGCAGGCAGGCACCTAAAACTCTGAGGAAGAAAAAATCTCTTACCAGAAGAATGGTGGCCCAAGGAGTTGGCGGGGATGGGGGTGGGGAAGCCTGTTGCTTACTTTATTTCTCTCCAGTTGCCTGCCACTTGGCCCCAGAGACAAAGCCAGTTGCAGGGAGTTTGTGACAAAGCAAAGGGGGGAACAAACCCTGGCTTTTTAGTAAGATAACCAAGAAACAGGACTTTGTAAGATGGAGAACATGGGGGAGACCAGGGAGAAGAACAAGCTTGAGAATGAGATCCCTCAAAGTTGCCAATGAATTCTGGATTCACATCCAAATTGTACATGCATTGATTTAACACAACACAGCATACCAAAGGTCTCAGACTGGCCCCTGGGTGATGCCCACAGTGGAAGATTCAAACAATACTACTAGCACTTTATAAACTGAACTTGTATTGCAACCACAGCCAAATAAAGGTAAGTTGAAACATGTGGCCTGCATCTAATTGGCTCAATTGTTTTTAAAAAATCTCCGTAGGATTTATTTAAAGACCCAGAATCTTGTAACATAAAATTAAAAAAGCACAAGACACAATCCAAAATTACTCAATGTACAAAGACCAAGAAATTCTGACAAATTCTCAAGGGAAAACACAGTCAACAGACATTCGCTCAGAGACAACCCAAATGTAATTATCCAACAAACATTTCATAGCAGCTATTATAACCATACTGCATGTAGTAAGGACAAATAGTCTTGAAAGTGACAGAAAGATAGAAAGTGTACAACAAGAGAAATAAAAATTTCACCATATGGGATCAATAGCAAATACCAAAAATAATCACCTATTACCCCCCTGTAATGGCGGACTAAGGATTTCTGAAAAACTGCTCCTCCATTAAAACTAATGAAGACACAGGCAAAAATTGTCAAAATCAACTTTTTCAGAATTTTAAAAATTAAAGAAAGATTTGCATCAATCCAAGGTGTCTTCATGCAAGAAAAATGGGTGGATCATGGTAAGAACACTAAATTTTGTGGCTTTTTGCTTGTGTGTGGAATCAATTTATTTTAAAATGTTGATATTATAGAGGCAGAGAATAGAACAGTGGTTACCAGAGACTGGGGGGAAGGGAAAACAGGGAGAGGTTGGCTGATGGGTACGAAATGACAGTTAGATAGGAAGAATAAGTTCTGATGTTCTATTGCACAGTAGGGTAACTATGGTTAACAATTAAGTTTTGTATATTATGTAATAGCTAGAGGAGAGGCTTTCAAATGTTTTTGCCACAAAGAAAGGATAAATATATAAGGTGATGGCTGCATTAACTACCATGACCTGATCATTATACAACATATATATGTATCAAAACATCATATTATAATCCATAAGCATGTACAGTTAAAATGTCAATTTAAAAAAAAAAATACCTTTTCATCTTTCCAAACAAATGGAACACGGGTTTGATCCAGTCTCTGGATTCAGCTGCCAACTTGCACGAAATTCAAGAGACAGAGGAGCATGTGAACTGCACCACGAGTATCAATCAGCAAAAGGCAGACTATGGGAAATTCTACGGGTTAAACAGCCCAAGTTCTTCAACTTGAAATGAGAAAATGAAGGGGATGTAGATTAAAAGAGACTTAAAATACATCCATTTTTTGGCTTCTCGTTTCTGCAAAAAAAAAAAATCATTTTTTTTTAAATGGACAAAAC
This sequence comes from Galeopterus variegatus, assembly GCF_000696425.1. NCBI lineage: Eukaryota > Metazoa > Chordata > Mammalia > Dermoptera > Cynocephalidae > Galeopterus > Galeopterus variegatus. The sequence continues at coordinate 44,448 of NW_007734908.1, forward strand.
TAGCTATAATTTCTATGAATGCGTATGTGGTTGAGAAAACAAGAAAAAGAAAAACTCAAGGAAGTTATTACTATCAAAGTCAGGAAAGTAGTTATTTACGGTGGGAGCGAGGGGTTTGTGATTGAGACAGAACACATGGAATGGCTTCTGGTGTGATTGACAATGTTCTATTTCTTGACCTGAGTGGAGTTTGCCGTATAATAATTTTTTTCAAGTCATGTCCTTGATGACTTTAAAAAGTCATCTTTATGTGTCTCTATTTTAATTTACGTAGTGGATTGAATGTCCCCTCCTGCCCCAAACTCATTGAAGCTTGAATTGTGACCCTCAAGTTTTATGTATTAGAAACTTTGCCCCCACTGTGACTGTTGGGAGGGTGGGAAATCCTACTATGGTAATTGAAAGGCGAGGCCTTGAAGAGGTGATTAGATTGTAGGTCCACGTCATAGTGAATGGATTAAAAATGGTGGTCATGGGCATGGGTTGTCTTTAAAAGGAGAGCATGTCAGAGTCTCTCTCTCTCTGCTCTGCCATTTTCTGCCATGTGAGACCCCTGCATTACTGTAAACCCCTCACCAAAGAAGACCCTCACCAGATGTGTTCCCTGGACTTTGGACTTCCCAGCCTCAGAAACTGTAAGCAGTAATTTTCATTTTTTTTTACAAATTACCCAGTTCCATGTATTTTGTTATAAGCAACAGAAACGTACTAACACACTTTACAATGAATAGATTTTAAAACTAAAAATGTCCTTAAAGCAGCTTTCTGTTTCACTGTTACTTCTCTTCCTAAAGCAACTTAAAGAAGCAACCTCAATGCCAGCAACTCTAGCCCTGCTACACCTCCCTAGGCTCCAACTTCTGAAATCTTTCTTCTTTCTTCTTTGTTATATTAAATGACCGATAAATTTCAGTCATGATTACAGCCCAGGATATGATGCATTGAGTGCTTGCCCGCCTATAGACCCCTTCTCAGAGAGCAGTAACCTGAAATTCCTCACAGATAGGTCACTATGCTTTGTTTCGTGGGTCTCTGTCACCCTTCCCTGTTTGATAGAACTAAGGATTTATAAATTTATTTGGCATATACTTTTTAAAATCTAATACCATGTATTATAATAATGAACAAAGTAGACTAAGGCCCTTCTCTCCTGGGTCTGCATTGCATAGGTTGGCCCTCTGCCAACCACAAAAGCTCTGAGGATTATTTAGTCATCAATGGCATCACAGCTAACACTTAAAGAGTATTTACTTACTATGTGCCAAATGCTGAGCTAAGCACTTTAACACCATTGTTCCTTGTTTGGTTCTGGCACCAACCCGATTTCGTGGCATTTTAACATGCCTTTTTTCAGCCCTCTTCTCCACAGTTCTGTGGGAGCCTTGAAAACCAACAGCCTTGCAATCATGGTAGCTATGAAAATCAGCAGCCTAGAAACCACTGGAGGGGAAATATTGGGTATGGAGCTCCCCTACAGGCCCCATCTATTCCTATAGAACTGTCATTATTTGACCTACGTGGCAGCTCCCTAGAATTCCCACTCACAGGAGTTATATTTATGTCACATGACTCAAAGTTTTTCCAGTGCAAACAGCCCTTTTCCTGGGAGCATATGTCTAAGACAATCAGAAGCAATTGTTTAACATTACAGCTGCCTGACATGGTGATAATAGAGCAAAAGAAAAAACTTTAAAAGGAAAACATAGGGAATGAGATGACTATAAGGGGCTTTGAAAAGTTCTAAACTATTCTCGGGACTCTAGAAGACCACGTACTTATGCTAGGCTGTGCACATGTCCAAGGAAGACCTTAAAAGACCCTAATATCTCACCTCTGGCTGGCCGTGAGGCTCTTTGCATGCAGTAAGTAAAAGCTTAGGGAGAGGGGTAAGATGCCTTCCTGGGAATTGGACAGATGCCTCAACACATGCACCGAGATGCTTATCAAATAGTGGGAGAGGTATTGGTTCAAACCATTTAAGGAATTCTCTGTCCAATTTGTAGACAGCCATGAAGCTAACTAGGCAGAGATTTCAGTAGCCACACATGACAAAAACAGAGACTTTACAGAGTTAGTCTAGGCATGTCACAAAAAAGCACAACAAAGCTAAAAACAAACATCAAAAACAACAAACTGAGAGGGAGAGATGTTATTTACAGAATTGCTACATTATATTATTTAACATATGCAATTTTTAAAAATAAAAAAAAATCATAGGACATGAAAAGGACAGGAAAATAAGGCCCATACACAGGGGAAAACACACAATAGGGGAGTACCTAAAAAAATTCCTGGATGGGCCGGCCCGGTGGCGCACTGGATAGTGCGCCGCTTGGGAAGCGCGGCGGCGCTCCCGTCCGAGGGTTCGGATTCGAAGGACTAGACAGG
>NW_007734908.1:47113-75217 GCF_000696425.1 Galeopterus variegatus
AAAAAAAAAAAAAAAAAAAAAATTCCTGGAAAATAAAATTAAAAGATAACACAAATCTTTCCATGAAATTTTTGAAGACTCCTCATACATATCAACTTTCCCTGAGGCAGTCCAGATGTTTTACTTTCTAGGCAAAGACTTTAAATCACTTTTAAATATGTTCAAAGAACTAAAAGACATCATTTGTAAAGAACTAAAGAGGTGCATGAGAAGGGTGATCAAAGAGAATATCAATAAAGAGATACAAATTATAAAAATAAACCAAATAGAAACTACAAAATTAAAGATTATAATAACTGAAACGAAAAATGCACTTGAGGGGCTCAGCAGTAGATCTGAACTTGCAGAGGAAAGAATTCATGAACTTAAAGACAATCAATTGAGATTACCCACATCAAGGAAAAGGAAGAATGAAGAAAAATGATCAGAGCCTCACAGAACTATGGGTCTTCATTATGCATATCTACATGCAAATAATGGGGATAAAGGAAAAAAAGAAGGGGTGGAAAAAATATTTCAAGTCCCCAAATTTCCTGAGTTTGATGGAAATCATTAATCTGTGTAACCAAGAAGTTCAATGAACTAAAACTATATACATTATATGAATGTTTTCGTCAAGAATGTGCATTGGACTTTGTCAAATACTTTTTCTGTCTCTATTGAGATAATCATGTGGTTTTGTCCTTTATTATTTTAATACGATGTTTGTTAAGATGCTTAATTTTTACATGTCAAATCAACTTTGCATTTCTGAGATAAATTTCTCTTGGTCATGAATTCCTACTGTTCTTACCAAGATTTAGCAGATATTCTGAAGAAACTTTTTTTTTTTTTTTTTTACTTGCTGTATGACCTTAGGAGCATTTTCATAGACTTTACATTGTTGTTGTTTTTTAAAGGTAATTTTCAACAGTTATGACTATTTCACTGGGGAGACAGACTCTGGAACTTCTTATACACCATTTTGTCCCAATTGATTTTTGACAAAGGGGCAAATTCAATTTAATGAAGAAAAAATAGCCTTGTTAACAAATGGTGTTGAAAAAATTGAACATCTATATGCAAGAAAAAATAAATTTCAAACTATACCTCACATTGAAAATGGATCATAGAGATGAATGAAAATATACAACTCTAAAACTTTTAAAAGAAACTGTAGAAGAAAATCTTTACAACTTTGGATTAGGTAGAGTTCTTAAGTGTGATAGCAAAAACAAGTCTAATAATGAATTAGACTTTGTCAAATTTAATTTTTTTCGCTGCAAAAAGACCCTTTGAAGAGATTGAAAAGACAAGCCAGCATCTGGGAGAAAATATTTAGAAATCTTATATCAAACAAAAGACTTTCATCTGAAATAAAGAATTCGCAAAACTCAAAGATACAAAAACAAACCAATAAAATGATGTGCAGATGATCTTGACAGACATTTCACTAAATAAGCTATATGAATGGCAAATAAGCACATGAAAAGATGTTCAACATAATTGCTCATCAAGGAAATGCAAATTAAACCCAAAATGTGATATCACTACACACCATAATAATACAAAAAAAATCTCTGAAAATACTTAGTGCTTGTGAGGATGCAGAGCCACTGGAAGACATTGCTGGTAGGAGTGCAAAATGGTGCAGTCATTCTGGAAAGCAATTTCTAATAAACTTAAATGCACAATTACCAAATGACAGAAATTCCACTGTAAGTATTTACCTTAGAGAAAGGAAAACTTATGTTTACATAAAATCTTGTACACTGTTGGTGAGACTGTGGAGAATTTGAAACTCTCATACACTGATGGTAGGAATGTAAAAGGGTGCAGCCACTTTGTAAAACAGGATGGCAGTTTCTCAAAAAGTTAAACAAGGGATTATTACTTTACCCAGCAATCCACTCCTAGGCATAAAATCAAGAGAAATGAAAATTTCTCCATATGAAAACTTGTACACAAATGTCAATAGCAACTTTATACATAATCGACAAACTAGGAACAACCCAAATGTCCTGTAGAAAGTAAGTAGAATGGAGAAACAAATAGTGGTGCAGCAATTAAAATGTCTAAACTACTGATCTGTGCAATAGTATGAACAAATCTCAACAACATTATGCTGAGTGAGAGAAGCCGGTTTCAAAGGGTTATATATCTTGTAGGAATGGTATTACAAGAATACATACATGTGTTAAACTCAGACCTATACAACAACAGTTTTTAAATGGTTGAAGCAACAATTCTAAATTTTAACTGGCATAGTAAGCACATCAGAAGACAAAATTCTGATTATACTTATTGATAATTAATGTAATTTATTGCTCCAACAAAGCTAATAATGCTTCCAGTACATGGAAATATTTTTTAAAATTTAAATCTATAAACTATTTCTCGATAATTGTACATAATCCCAAAGGGATTCTTGTAGATTGTATCCTTGCTTTGGGTTTTCCTATGCTTATGTAGTAAAGTTGAAGCTGAAGACATATCAGCACTTGTGATATCAGCGCTTTCATAACCAGTCATGCTCCACTTTAAACAAAAGTGATATATAAAAGCATCAAAAACACACAGCCAACTAATATGAACTTTTAGTTAATAAAATAATTTTTTAAGCTAAGTTAATGATAAACACAAAGCAGCCATAGAAGTGGCTAGAGATGTTTTAAAGTAGGAGGGGGAAGACTTTCTAGTTTTAGGAGAGTGGTTCTCAACAGGGAAGAGCTGAAAGAGGAAGAGATAAGAGATGGAAGAGTACATATCAGAATCTTCGGACTAGGGACATGTTCATTTCGAAAACACAAATCAAATTCTAAATTATGTTTGTTTTATTTTAAATTTGAAATGTTCAAATAAGACTAAATACAGGTATAGGATTTCCTACATGAATTCAAGGGTATGTCCTTGGTAAGCAGATTCAGTTCTGTATCTCTAATTCTGAACAGTAGCAAAACACCAAAGGTTAGCCCCATGACACTGCAAAGTCTAAAGTCCTCAAGGCAACAACAAAACTGTGGTCAGCACACTCTAGTTTCTACAGTAGCAAATAGTTTTAGAAAAATTTATCAACAAGGAATATGGAAAGAAAAAGAATTTTCATTAGCACATATTACTAGAAATTCAGTTAAATAGACGTTAATTCCTTCGGCATCCTTAATAGAGCTTTTGAAAGAGTAAGGCTAGGCCTGTGAACCAAACTGACTCCATTTTCCCTGCAGAAGACAGTTTGTTACTGTGTTACTTTTCTACTCTCAGTCTTGAGGACCCCCCCCCCCTGCCAGGGCACATGATTACCCCATGGCCTGCCCTGATAAAATAAACTGAGATGAGAGGGGAACAGATATTCACTGAGTGCAAAACCCCTACCCAAGGCTTGTTTACTGTAATTGTAAAAATTAAGTTACACATTAACCTTAAGACCCCTTTAAGAAATTCCCTCATGTGCACAAAGCTTCAAGGTGACTGCTACAATGACCCTCCTTGTGTCACGATGATGAACACCACCGCCAGTTTGGACTTGCTGAGAAGGTTCAAGGACCAAAGCCCTAACTGAGCATGCACCCGTGATGGCAACCAGGAAGAACATATGGATCACCTCCAGTGATGCTGGCCTGTACCCCTTAACCCTTTTCCCTGTAAAAGGCCCTGAACAACTCCCTCAGGGGGCTAGCTTTACTGTAGCTACTCCCCTTATGCATAAGATAATTATTATTTATAGCATATTTTACAAGATTCCTTTAAAGAACAAACCTCCTAATGAAATTCCTTTTTTTCAGAGATATTTTTCTTTTATTTTTATTTTTTATTTTAATTTATCAATATACAGTGTAATTGATTTTCATGTCCCTTTACCAATTCCTCTTTCCCACTTCCCTCTCCCTTCTCTCTCCCCATCGACTATATTTGTTTACTTCTCTTAACAAGTTCAAGGAATTGTCATGATCATTGTGTCTTCTCCCCCACCCCCCGCACTGTTTATTTTTTGCATATTTATTTTTTATTTATTTTTAGCTCCCACAAATGAGGGAGAACATGTGGTATTTCTCTTTCTGTACCTGACTTCTTTCACTTAATATAATTTTCTCTAATTCCATCTATGTTGCTGCAAATGGTAATATTTCATTCTTTTTTATAGCAGAGTAATATTCCATTGTGCAGATAATACCACATTTTCCTTGTCCACTCACCTGATGATGAACATCTGGTCTAGTTCCAACTCTTGGCTATCATAAATAGTGCTGCAATAAAAATGGGAGTACAGATATTCCTCTGACATGATGATTTCCATACTTCTGGGTATATTCCCAGAAGTAGAATAGCTGGTCCATATGGTAGATCTATCTGTAATTGTTTGAGGAAACTCCACACCATTTTCCATAAAGGCTGCACCATTTTGCAGTCCCACCAACAGTGTATGAGGGCTCCTTTTTCTCCGCAACCTCACCAGCACTTATCATTCTCAGTCTTTTGGATATTAGCCATCCTGACTGGAGTGAGATGGCATCTCAAAGTGATCTTGATTTGCATTTCCCAGAGTGATGTTGAGCATTTTTTCATGTGTCTGTTGGCCATTCATATATCTTCCTTTGAAAAATGCCTATTCAGCTCCTTTGCCCATTTTTTAATTGGGTTATTTGTTTTTTTTGCTGTAAAGTTGTTTGAGTTTCTTGTAAATTCTGAATATTAATCCTTTGTCAGATGTATATTTTACAAATATTTTCTCCCACTCTGTTGGTTGTCTTTTCACTCTGTTAATTGTTTCTTTTGCTGTGCAGAAGGTTTTAATTTAATATAATCCCATTTTTAAAATTTTTCTTTTGGTTGTCTGTGCTTTTGGCATTGTATTCATAAAGTCTGTACCCAATCCTACTTCCTGGAGTGTTTCCCTTATGTTTTCTTTAAGGAGTTTTGTTGTTTCAGGATGTATATTTAATTCTTTAATCCATTTTGAGTTGATTTTGGTATATGGTGAAAGGTACAGGTCTAGTTTCATTCTCCTACATATGAATATCCAGTTTTCCCAGCACCATTTGCTGAAGAAGCAGTCTCTTCCCCAGTGTGTAGACTTGGTGCCTTTGTCAAAGATCAGATGGCTGTAGGTGTATGGGTTGATTTCTGGATTCTCTATTTTGCTACATTGATCCATGTGTCTGTTTTTATGCAAGTATCACACTGTTTTAGTTATTATAGCTCTGTAGTATAAAATCAGGTAGTGTTATGCCTCCAGTTTTTGTTTGTTTGTTTGTTTGTTTGTTTTTTGCTCAGGATGGCTTTGGCTATGTGTGGTCTTTTATTATTCCGTATAAATATTAGGATATTTTTTTTCCATTTCAGAGAAAAATGTCATTGGAATTTTGATGGGGATTGCATTGAATCTGTAGATCACTTTGGGTAGTACAGATATTTTCACAATGTTAATTTTCCAATCGAAGAGCATGGGATATCTTCCCATCTTCTTGTGTCCTCTTAAATGTCTCTCAACAGTAGTTTATAGTTCTCATCGTAGATATTTTTCACATCCTTTGTTAACTTTATTCCTCAGTGGTTGCTTTTTTTTTTTTTTTTTTGGTGGCTATTGTAAATGGGCTAGCTTTCTTGATGTCTTTTTCTGCATGTTCACTGTTGGAGTATAGAAATGCTACTGATTTTTGTGTGCTGATTTTGTATCCTGCAACTTTGCTGAAATCATTTATCAACGCTAACAGTTTTTTTGTAAAGGCTTTAGGCTTTTCAATATATAGGATCATATCATCTGCAAACAGAGACAGTTTGACTTCATCTTTTCCAATCTGGATGTCCTTTATCTCCTTCTCTTCTCTGATTGCTCTGGCTAGTACCTCCAACACTATGTTGAATAGGAGTGGTGAGAGTGGGCATCCTTGTCTAGTTCCTGTTCTTAAGGGAAAAGCTTTCAGCTTTTTCCCATTCAGGATGATATTGGCAGTGGGCTTATCATATACAGCTTAATTGTATTGAGACATTTTCCATCTATACCCAACTTGTAGAGAGTGTTTATCATAAATGAGTGTTCAATTTTGTCAACGGCTTTTTTGGCATCTATAGAAATGATCATCTGGTTTTGTATTTTGTTTTATTGATGTGGTCTATCACATTTATTGATTTGCATATGTTGAACCAACTTTGCATCCCTGGGAAGAATCCCAATTGATCATGGTTTATAATTTTGTGTATGTGTTGCTGTATTTTGTTAGACAGTATTTTATTGAGGATTTTCACATCTATAGTCTCTAATGATTCCTTGTATTTCTGAGGTATCAGTTGTAATATCACCATTTTCATTTCTAATTTTTCTTATTTGGGTCTTCTCTCTTCTTTTTTTAGTTAGCCTTGCTAACGGTTTGTGAATTTTATTTATCTTTTCAAAAAACAAACATTTTGTTTCATTGATCTTTTGTATCTTTTTTTGGTTTTCTATTTCATTTAGTTCTGCTCTGATCTTAAGTATTTCTATCTATGAACTTTGAGTTTGGATTGTTCTTGTTTTTCTAGATCTTTAAGGTGAAGTGTTAGGTTGTTTACTTGCCATCTTTCCATTCTTTTAAAGTAAGCATTTAATGCAATAAATTTCCACCTTAGAACTGCTTTTGCAGTATCCAACAGGTTTTGCTATGATGTGTCATTATTTTCATTAGTTTTCAGTAAGTATTTTGATTTCCTGTTTAATTTCTTCTTGGACCCATATGTCATAAAGTAGAATGTTGTTTAATTTCCATGTGTTTGTATAGTTTCCAGAATTTCACTTGTTATTGATTTCTAATTTTAATCCACTGTGATCTGAAAAAATACATGAAATAATTCCAATTTTTTTGAATTTGTTGAGACTTGCTTTGTGACCTAACGTATGGTCTGTCCTAGAGAATGATCCATGTGCTGATGAGAAGAATGAATATTCTAAGGTTGTTGGATGGAATGTTCTGTATATATCTGCCAAGTCCAATTGGTCTAAAGTGTGGTTTAGATCTTGTGTTTCTCTGTTGATTTTTGGCCTAGATGATCTGTCCAATACTGAGAGTGCAGTGTTCAGGTCCCTGTTATTATGGTATCAGTGTCTATCTCATTCTTTAGTTCTAATAGCATTTGCTTTATATAAATCCAGCTGCTCCAATGTTGGGTGTGTATATGTTTATGATTGTTATGTATTCTTGATGGATAGATCCTTTTATTATTATATAGTGGCCTACTTTATCTCTTTTATGGTTTTTGGTTTAAAGTTTATTTTATATGATATACAAATAGCTACTCCAGCTTGTTTTTCATTTCTATTTGCATGGTATATCTTTTTCCATCCTTTCACTCTTAGTCTATGTGTGTCTTTACAGGTGAGGTAAGTCTCTGGAAGGCAGCATATTGTTGGGTCCATCTTTTTAATCCAATCACTCAGTCTGTGTCTTTTGAGTGGGGAATTTATTCCTTTTACATTGAGAGTTATTACTGAAGGGTGTTGATTTACTCCTGGCATTCTATCGTTTTTCGTTTGGATGTCTTAAAAGTATCTTTTGTTCCTTTCTCATTTGCTGTTTGTCTTCTGTGATTGTTGGTTTCTTGGGATGATAGATAAACTTTTTTCTCTTTACTGTTAGCATTTTTATTTTACTGGTGGGATTTGTTCTTTCTTGAGTATTCATGGCAGTGATGGTTTATTTTGAGGTACCAAACCCTGCACTCCCTTGAGAATTTCTTCTAAGGCTGGTCATGTGATAGTGAACTCCTGCAGTTCTTGTCTGTCTGAGAAGTATACTATTTGTCCTTCATTTTGGAAGGATAGCCTTGCTGGGTAAAGTATTCCTGGTTGGCAAGTTTTGTCTTTTAGTATTTTGAATACATCATCTCATTCTTTTCTGGCTTTTAGGGTTTCCAATGGAAAGTCTGATGTTATTCTGATTGGGGCTCCCTTATAGGTGACTTGATGCTTCTCTCTTGCAGCTTTTAAGATTCTCTCTTTGTCTTTGAGTTTTGCCAGTTTCATTATAACATGTCTTGAAGAGGACCTTTTTGGGTTGAATATGTTTGGGGATCTTTGAGTCTCCTGAATCTGAAGATCTGTGTCTTTACCTATACCTGGGAAGTGTTCCACTATTGTTTCATTGAATATGTTTTCAATGCCATTTCCTTTTTCCTCCCCTTCTGGAATACCCATAATTTGGACATTTGAGTGCTTAAGGTTGTCTGTTATCTCTCTTAGATTTTCTTCAATTTTTTAAATTCTTTTTTCTTTTTTGTTTTGTCTGCCTGTGTTATTTTAAACAGACCATCGTTAAGGTCAGAAATTCTCTCTCCTGCTTGTTCTACTCTGCTAGTTAAACTCTCTGTTGTGTTTTTTATTTTGTTGAATGAATACTTCAGCTCCACAAGCTCTGCTACATTCCTTTTTTAGGGCATTGATTTCTTTGTGCATTTCTTCTTTCAGGTCCTATATACTTTTTCTCATTTCATTGTGTTGTCTAACTGAGTTTTCTTGTATCTCATTTAGTTTCCTTAGAATTGTTGCTTGAAATTCCTTGTCAGTCATTTCAAGGGCTTCCTGTTCTATAGCATCTAGAACTTGAGAGTTAGTATTTTCCTTTGGTGGTGTCATACTTTCTTGGCTTTTCACATTCCTGGTATCTTTCCTTTGGTGTTTAGTCATTGTGGCAGGGGGTTGCACCATCCACTCATTCCACCTTGGTGTCTGGCCTGGATCCTGCAGGAACTGCCAGTTCAGCAGGACTGCCTTGGCACCAGTGGGCCCAGTGGTTCTCAGGCCTCTCTAGGCAGTGGGGACTTGCCTGGGCTGGGGGGTCCAATGATGCAGTGCCTGCCATTTCTGGCATGGCTGCCTCAGGGCCTGTGGGCCCAGCAGCTCTCTGTTCCTTCTGAAATTTCAAAATTAATTTTATGCATTGCTCCTACATAAAAATGCTTGTCCTCCTAAATAAAAGATCCAATTCAGTACAAGGTTTGAGATTATATGAGTATTTTTTTTTTAATCCATTGAAGTTACTTGTGACTTTGGAGTTCTTGACAAGATATAGACCTCACTCTGTCATTATAAAATCCTAGGGCCGGCCCGGTGGCGCACTGCTACAGTGCGCCGCATGGGAAGTGCGGCAGTGCTCCCGCCGAGGGTTCGGATCCCACATACAGACCGGCCGCTCACTGGCTGAGCGAGGTGTGGGGGAAACACCGAGGGTTGCGATCCTATTGCCGGTCCCGGTCCGGTACAGGCACAACACTGAGGGTTGCGATCCATTGCCAGTCATGAAAAAAGACAAAAAAGGAAAGAAAAAAAAATCCTATTGCTACAATTTCCCAATTCTGGCAGTTTTAACCTGTGTTTTAGTGTTCTCCTCTCCATGTCAATTCTTTGTTGTTGCCTAATTATAAATATTTTTATATTATAATAAATTGATTTAATTGTAGCTTAATAAGACAAATAATAAATTGAGAGCACACACATAAGTTCTGTCAAAAGTTAAAATTACAACAAATTTAGTTTAAATATTGAGTTGCTCTTTATTTGTAATTCTAAAATCAGGCAACACCTCACTTTATAATACAGAATGAGTGTTCCAATGAGCTGAGCAGAGGAGGTTGACTTTATAGGCAGAAAAGAACTGAAGAAAGCAGAAACAGAGAACAAAAAGTAGATTGATTGTTTCAAAGTACTTTCTAGATAGGGTAAAAAACAGGGAAATTATTATACTGACTAACATTGACTGAAATATGTTTATTTGGAAAACTGGCTTGTTTCAAAGTACACTTTCATTACATGGCACTTAGCACAAGTGACTCCATTTTGGTTTGGTCTGGTCTTCTGGGGCCTAGTTGAGGAGGCTAGTCCAAAACAATGGCCTCCCATAAACTTTGTTTCACAGTTCTATCGTGACACTTGCCCAGCTGTGAAATCAGTTAAGTCACATCTCTTCTCTGGTCCCCCGTTTCCATATATTCATACACTGGAATAGATAACTTCTAACATCTTTTCCATGTCTAAAATTCTGATTTTTAAATTTGTTTTGGAAAAAAATTAAACTGTACCTTAAAACATTTTATTCAAAGTATTATTTCAAAACTATAAACAAAGTACAGTATTTCTTTAGGAAACTATTCTTTTTGAACTCTCTGAAATAATAAGCTACAGTTTGAAATAGCTAAAGTAAATTAAGAATTCAAATCTTATAAAATTTTATGTACAAATTTATATTAAAGTCCCTTTTCTCTCATCTGGTAAAACTTATTTGTTGTCCCTAACAAATCTTTTTAAGAATCAGCCAAGTAAGAAATAATACTGTATTTGGCATAAGTCTGCCCTAAGGCTGAACCAATTATTCATTTTCTTTACCATAAAAATCAAAAATTCCTTCTATTGTCAGGAAAATGCTTATTCAAGCACAGGATTTGAGATGTGGGGTTAGAGCTCTCAATTATACCTCCAGGAAATTATTATAACCTTGAAGTTCTGGTAGACTGTTCCCTGAAGATATTCCTCCAAATTTGATGTAGTTACCAAGGCAAGAGAAATGCTGGCTATTATCAGAAAATTCTGTAGAAACTAAACATATTTTTGTTTGAGTCTATAAACTCACCAAAAATATTGTTTAATATTCTGGTCATCACACCTAACAATGAGAGCTGGGGGAGATACAGAAAGAAATCTCTAAAATGATAGAGGGTATGGCGAGACATCCATTACGGTTACAATTAAACACATGTGACTCCTCCAAAATGATGGCTGAGAGGACAGAAATAAAATTTCGAAATGGATAAAATGATGAGATCTCTCAGAAATGAAGAATAATTCTTGATACATGAGGAAGTAAAAACAATAGCTAACATTTACTGAGTATGTGCTGTGTGCCAGGCACTTTCCCAACAACTGTATATGTATTTTCACATTTAATCTTCACAAAAATCTTAGGAGAAAGGTCACATTATTTTAACCACTATAAAGACTAGGTATCCAAAGCACAGACAAGTTTAGGTAAATTTTTTGAGTTCACATAATAAGAAGCAAAGCCAGAGTGTTACTCAGAGATTCTCTTTCCAGAACCTGTGTTTTTAAACACTGTATTATATTGCATATTATTAATAAATACAAATAAATACTATGTTAGCCATCATTTACTCAATCAACAAGAATTTTCAGCTTATGTTTTGTTCTAGAAACTGTGCTCGGCACTGGGGATATAGAGATGAACAAACTAAGTCTAGAAGAGGAGACAAATTAATTAATAAAAATTTTCATAATGGTTTGGTACATGCGATGGAAGAAAGAGATGCTGTGGCTTGTTTCTAAAACTGAGAATTGTTAGTTCTATAAAACTGGAACAAAATACGCCAGTGAGGAGGAGTAGTGGTAGGAGAAATGATTAGAAAGGTAAAGAGTAATTATATCATAAAGAATAGTATGAGAGTTTAATAAATGTGGACTTTTATCTCGATGATTAAAGGAGGCCAATAAAGGGAGTTTTAAGCAGGAAAGTTACATGATCATATTTGTATCTTAGAATAATTGTTACTGCTGTTAATTGGAGAAAAGTTTGGAGAGAGACCAAGGGGAAAAAAATCAGTAAAAATGATATTCATGTGCGGTGTTAATTCTAGGTGTCAACCTGATTAGATTAAGGAATACCTAGAAATCTGGTAGAACAATCTTTTTGGGTGTGTCCATAAGGGTGTTTCCAAAAGAGATTAGCAGGTGGGCCTAAGTGGACTGGGTGTGAAAGGTCTGCCTCCAATATGGGCATGCACCATCCAATCTGCTGGGGGCCCAGAGAGAAAAAAAGGGAGGAAAAGGCTCTTGCTCTATCTGCTGGAGCTGGGATGCACTCTGCTCTCCTATCTATGGACACCAGAGCTTGAGACTCTTCAACTTTTGGGTTCCAGGTCTTGTACCAAGGGCTCCATCGGCTTTCCTGGTTCTGAGGCCATCAGACTTGGACTGAGACACACTGCAGGCATCCAGTTTGCAAATGGCGTATTGTGAGACTCCTCAGTCTCAATCACATAAACCAATTCTCCTAATAAATCCCCTCTCATATATTTATATAAATATCCTATTGGGTCTGTCTCTCTGGAGAACTAATACATCATGTTATCCAACAAGAGATAATAGAGGTCATTAATAAGACAAGGCAATAAGAATAGAGTGAAGTGAATGGATAAAAGTATATATAAAAAATAGATAGAACTAGCAAGATTAGATGATTAAGCGGATGTGGTTGACATAATACTGTAGTGTTTGGTTGGCATTAGGCTTCAAAAGAAGGAGCATATGTCAAGGGCGAAAGGATGTGTGGTCTGTGTGTCTGTGTGTGTTGCGAGTCAAGTGGAAGGTAAAGAGATCACTTTGCGACATTATGAGATAAGCAGGTCTGTACATAGGTCTGGATCTCAGAAGAAATGTTTGGTGCAGATATAAGGGATCCTTCAAAAAGTTAATGAAATGATTTGTATTATCTTTTAATTCTATTTTTCCATGAACTTTTTGAAGTAACCTCCTACAGCTTTTGGAGCCATCAACATATAAATGAGTGTGGTTGAGTTTTCTCAAGAATGTTTATAGGGTATTGTCAAAACCCTTACCCTTAATACAGCAGTTGTCAAACTCTACCAAGTCTCAGAATCACCCTGAGGTCTGGGAAAATGCAGATTTCCACACCTAGCAATTCTAATTTGGCCCATCTGAGGTAGAACCCAGGAATCTTCATTATAATTGATACTTTACACGATGCTAATGCAGGTGAATCACAAAGCATAATTTGAGAAACACTAAAAAAGCTAAATGTGTAAAGAAATAAGGAATCATTAAGGACAATGAGTGAGAAATATCATGCTTATGTATATTCAATTTGTTCAATGTTCATTCTTTGAAAAAATCATGGGAATGCTATTGTAAATGATTTACATTTAGAGTTCTAGCTAACCTTTTTTTTTTTTTTTTTTTTCCTTTTTTACTGACCGGTAATGGGATCACAACCCTTGGTGTTGCACCCGCACCGTGCTCAGCCAGTGAGCGGGAACCGGTCTCCACATGGGATCCGAACCCTCAGTGGGAGCGCTGCCGTGCTCTCAAGCGGCGCACTCTCCAGTGCGCCACCGGGCCGGCCCTAGCTAACCTTTAAAAAGAAAAAGTAATTCACATTGATGTTGCAGAATTAATTCCTGAGATCATTCTTTGATAACAAGTAATTAAATTCATAAGTAATTGTTGTCAGGGCAAATAAGCTATAGAAGAGTCTGTTTGCATTTAAATTACAGTCTTCTTACATTGCAACATTACAGCAGCAACAAAATAATCATCCCCTCTACTGATAAAAGTGCTTTATAAATCTATGTCCAGGTAGCTGTGAATTTTTTCAAACTGAAGTCAAATTTAAACGAAGCCACCTTAGAACAGTTTGTCTTCAACTTTATGCACATTGCCATTAACCAAAAAAGCATTATATATTCCTACTTTATTAACAAAATCAATTATATAATAAGAAGTTATCAAAACAAAATATTGCTGATTCAATTTAGTCCAGTGCCACTTGACAATCTTGGAAAACATGAGAAACAAAGAACATTAATTGCTGTCTACACACAGTGACATCTTATTTATGTTGTGCTTGGAGTTCTAAATGCATAACAGAAAAATTGGAAGGAGGAAAAAATAGGCCTAAAATTTATTTTGAGTCTGAATAATTCTGTCCTTGGTTTATATATTATAATATGTATTACAAGTAGGCTTAACAGATCATGAGAGATATGCATTTAATGCATTATTTTGCTTTTTTATAAAATATGCCCTTAGAAACTGTTTATTTATTTTGCTTAACAAACATATAGAAATGATGTATATTAACACTTTGAGGATTTATCTCTAAATTATGTTTGCTGACTAGTCTACAGTGGGAGATTTTAAAAAGATCTTAACAGAAAACTTTACTTTGAATTAAGAAAATGCATACGTGATTACAAAAATATCACATTGAAACTTCTACTTTTGAATAATTTGCCATGCTAATAATATAATCATTTACTATGCTACGTGGGGCAGTGGGAAGGCAAAATATGTCAGCTCCAAAATACATTTCTCTGACATATTTCAAGATGGCAAATTCAGAGAGACTGGAAAAACAAGATTGGCTAGAAAGCTATTTCTCTGTGGGAAGAAATTTACATATGTAAATGCAAACAGCCAGGCTTCCTCTAAGGCTCCTGTCCTTTGGCTACTATCTAGTCTTTTTGAGGGCAGCTGTGAGACTATCTGAAATATTTTTACTTGCATATAAGATGTCTCTACTTAACTTTAACTTCTGGCTTCTTTCTTTCTCCTGTGACAACACCTCCTCCCAGAACTTCAGAGAAAAGTGGTCTCAGACCATTGTTCTGGGGCTTATACCTCCCTGCATCTCTCTCTCATGAACACGGCTGTATAAGCTTTGTACCGCCATTGGAATTTGGGACACTTAAAATATTACTCTCTTGTGATTTTCCTCTGCTTTGCCCTCTCCCAGCACATTAAATTTGTTATGATTTTTCTTCACATTGATCTAAATTTGTCAGTGTTTTTAATTAATGAAACTTTAGTGGTGGAGTTTTCCTGTGGCTCCTGCATGGCCTATACAATATCGTTAAAGTGGACATATAGAAAAAAATCTAAGGAGAGAAAAAACAACAAGTATGTGTTTTCACAAGATGCTACACATCATGATGTTTACTCATTTTTCTTATAATATTAACCAGCCTTTTAAATTGAACATTCCTTAGAATTCTTAAAAAGAAATTTTCTGTTTGAGTAAACTAAAAATTTAGATAATCATGGTGCTTGAGTGAAGCTTAGGAGCTAACTGAATCATTTAACTACTTTAGGTCAATTAACTTATTACTAAAGAATAAATGAACAAAGGAGTGGGGATCTGATTGACAGAACAGTGGGGCACAGCTGAAAAGCAATTGAGTAGATGGTGAGAGACAGAGTCCTATGTTCCCACAGAAACCTTCATGTGTTCAGTGCAGTAGCTTCTATTGATTTTTGGATTCTCTTGTTTTCCAGTACTAAGAAAAAGAAGTATAAGAAGTCATTCAACAAGATAAAAAGAGGTATGTAATCTAGAAAACCTTAAAAGGTTCCAGTTGGGCCTGGAATCAGTTGGACAGCAACATTGATAAGGTAGAGGAGAGAAAAGTTTATGTTCTAATTGACAAAAACCAGTTTACATAGTATGCACCCATGCAGACACTGACAAACATAAAAATAAGCATATAAACCTGTAAGGACACTTACAGAACAGCATATAAATGAGTGAAAATACTTTAACAAATCACTTCTTTAGAGGTAAATAAATGAAGACAAAGAGGGATAAGAAGTAGCAATATCTTCAAGATTTCTTCTCACATTTCAGTGGTCAACCTCATCCAGCAAAGATTGGCAACCATATTTGCATATCTACTATTTCACAATATATTCTAAAGTCAAGGTTGTCCCTTCCTAGCCCTTAACGTTTATGAATAATTTAATAAACTTAAAAAAACGTCTTCGAGGACTTTTGGAAAAAATAGCATGAATAGTAAAATATCAGGAAGTCTGATTTAATATAATTACATTAGCATATCACAGAAAATGTGATAATATTGAATACTAAAAACCTATTTAATAAAAATCCAAAACAATTCTTAGTTGAAAACAGTTAAATTCTTAACAAATTAGAAATAGAAGGAACGATTCCTTTTTTTATTGAAATGTAATCAATTATACATATTTCTAAGGTACAGAGTGGAATATCAGTACCTGTGTACAACAGGTGATGATCAACTCAGGATAATTAGCAAATTCATCATTAAAAAACAATCATTTCTTTGTGCTGAGAACATTTGATCTCCTTTCTTCTAGTCATTTGATAAGATGCAGTAAATTATTGTTAATTATAGGTGCCTAGCTTGACTGTCCATCACTAGAACTTCTTTTTCCTAATCAGGTGTTTTGTGTCCACTAACCCATTTTTGGTATCCTACTCCCCTTCCCCCTTTCCCAGATCTAGAAACCACAGTTTTGTTCTCTCCTTCAGAGAGTTCAATGTATTATTATGATTGTTGTTTTTTTCTCTCTTTCCTTCCTTTCCTTCCTTCCTTTCTTTCTTTCTCTTTTTCTCTCTCTCTCTTTCTTTCTTTTTTTCTTTCTTTCTTAATATTCCATGCAAATGGAAAGAAAAAATAAGCAGGAGTAGCTATACTTATACCAGAATAGTAGACATTAAACCAAAAACTACAAAAAGAAATAAAGAAGGATACTATATTATGATAAAGGGATCAATTCAGCAAGAGGCTATAACAACCACAAATATATACACACCCAATATCACATTACACAGATATATAAAGCAAATTTTATTGGATCTAAAGAGAGAGGCAGATCCCCAATACGATAATAGTTGAGGACTTCAATACTGCTCTCTCCACATTGGACATAGCATCTAGACAGAAAATCAGCAAAGCAACATTGTATTTAAAGTGAACTTTAGACCTACTGGACTTGACAGACACGTATGTAACATTTCATTTGAAAAACTACAGAATATACATTCCTCTCATCAGCACATGGATCATTCTCTACAATAGACCACATGTTAGGTTACAAATCAAGTCTCCACAAATTTTTGAATATTGAAATCATATCAATTATCTTTTCAGACCACAACAGAATAAAACTAGAAATCAGTAACAAGTGAAACATTGGAAACTATACAAATACATGGAAATTAAACAGCATACTCCTGAACAACCAATGGGTCCAAGAAGAATTTAAGTAGGAAATCAAAAAATATCTTGAAACAAATGAACAAAGAAACACATCATAAAAAATCTATGGGATACTGCAAAAGCAGTATCAAGAAAGAAATTTATTGCAATAAGTAGTTACATCAAAAAGTAGAAAGATTTTAAATTAACAACCTAATGTTGCATCTCAAGGAATTAGAAAAGCAAGAATAATAAAAACCCAAAATTAGTAGTAGGAAAGATATAATAAATATCAGAGCAGAACTAAATGAAATAGATACCAAAAAAATACGAAAGATTGATAAAACAAAAATTTGTTTTTTGAAAAGATAAACAAAATTGGCAAATCATTAGCTAGATGAACTAAGAAAAGAAAAGAGACCCAAATAGTAAAATTCAGAAATGGAAAAGGAGACATTACAACTGATACCACAGCAAAACAAAGAATTATCAGAGACTGTTGTGAACAACTATTTGCCGGCAAATTTGAAAATATGGAAGAAATGGATGAATATGTGGAAACATACAACCCATCAAGACTGAACCAAGAAGAAACAGAGAACCTGAACAGACCAGTGATGAGCAATGGGATTGAAGCAGTAAATCAGCAGTCTCCCCAAAAAGAAAAGCCCAGGACCAGATGGCTTCACTGCCATCTTTAAAAGATGAAATATTAAAAGAAATATTACCAATTCTTTTCAAACCATTCAAAAATATCAAAGCAGAGGGTATTTTCCCAAACAGTCTATGAGGCCAGCATTACCCTGATACCAAAATCAGAAAAAAAGGCAACAACAACAAAAAAACTGGAGGTGAATATCCTTGATGAACACAGACACAAAAATCTTCAATAAAATATTGGCAAACAGGGGCCGGCCCGGTGGCGCACTGGATAAGTGCGCCACTTGGGAAGCGCGGCGGCGCTCCCGCCCGTGGGTTCGGATCCCACATACAGACCAGTTCCCGCTCACTGGCTGAGCGAGGCGCGGGAGAGGCGCCGAGGGTTGCAATCCCGTTGCCGGTCCCCGGTCCGGTACGGGGGCAACACTGAGGGTTGCGATCCATTGCCGGACACGGAAAAAGACAAAAAAAGACAAAAAAAAAAAATATATTGGCAAACAGAATTCAACAGAACATCAAAAAGGTTATACACCATGATCACATGAGACCCATTCCGAGGATGCAAGGTTGGTTCAACATACACAAATCAATAAATATGATACAGCATCTCAACAAAATGAAGGACAAAAACCATGTGATCATGTTGATAGATGAAGAAAAACCATTTGATAAAATTCATTATCCCTTCACAATAAAAACTCAAAAAATTAGGTATACAACTAAAGTATCTCAAAACAATAAAAACCATATATGACAAATCCACAGATAACATCATCTCAAATGGGGAAATTGAAAGCTTTTCTTCTAAGAACAAGAACAAGACAAGGATACCCACTCTCACTACTTCTATTTAATATTTTATTGGAAGTTTTAGCCAGAGCAAGTAGGTAAGAGGAAGAAATAAAGAATATCCACGTTGGAAAAGAGAAAGTCAAATTGCCCCTGTTTGCAGAAGACATAATCTTATATATAGACAACCCTAAAGATGACACCAAAAAACTATTAGAGCTGATAAATTAATTCAGTAAAGTTGCAAGATAAGAAATTAATATACAAAAATGAGTAGCATTTTTATACAACAATGAACTAGCAGAAAAAGAAATGAAGAAAGCAAGTCCATTTACAACAGCTACCAAAAAAAAAATCACCCAGGAATAAACTTAACTAAGGAGGTAAAAGATCTCTACAATGAAAACCAAAAACACTGATGAAAGAAATTAAAGAGGACACAAAAACATGGAAAGACATTCCATTTTCATGGGTTTAAAGAATTAATGCTGCAAAAGTGATGATACTACCCAAACAGACCTATAGATTCAATGCAATCCTTACCAAAATAAAAATAAAATTTTTCAAAGAAATAGAAAAAAAAAAAATCCTAACATTCATTTGGAACAACAAAAGACTCCGAATAGCCAAAGCAATCCTGAGCAAAAAGAATAAAGCCAGAAGCATAATACTACCTGACTTCAAAACGTGCTACCAATCTATAGTAACTGAAACAGCATGGTACTGGCATAAAAAGAGACACATGGACCAATGGAACAGAATTGAGGATCCAGAAATAAATCCACACTTTTTCAGGTACTGAAAACATATGTTGGGTAAAAGACAGCTGCTTCAATAAATGGTGCTAAGAAAACTGCATATCCATGGGTAGAAGAATGAAACTAGACTGCTACCTTTCACCATATGCAAAAGTTCAAGATAAAGATTTAAATGTAAGACCTGAAACTATAAAACTTCTAGAAGAAAACATTGGAAAACACTTCAGGATGTAGGACTGGGCAAAGAGTTTATAATTAAGATCACGAAAGCACAGGCAACAAAAGAAAAAATAAGCAAATGGGATTACATCAAACTAAAATGTTTCTGCACAGCAAAGGAAACAACAGAGCAAAAAGACAACCTACAGAATCAGAGAAAATATTTGCAAATTATGCATGTGACAAGGGATTAATATGCAGAATATACATAGAATTCAAACAACTCAATAGTAAAAAACTAAATAATCTTATTTTAAAATGGGCAAAGGAGCTGAATATGTATTTCTCAAAAGAAGACATACAAATGGCCAACAGGTATATGGAAAAATGCTCAACATCACTAATCATCAGAGAAATGCAAATCAAAACCACACTGATATTGTTTAAACACAGGTAGATTGGTTATTATTAAAAGACAGGAAATAAATGCTGGTTCCAATGCATAGAATGGAGAACCTTATACACTGTTAATGAGATTGCAAATCAGCACAGCCATTATGGAAAACAGCATGGAGGTTTCTCAAAAACAACTACAGATAGAACTACTATTTGACCCAGCAATCCCACTTCTGGGTATATACCCCCCAAAATGGACATCATCATGTCAAAGGGCTAGCTGCACTCCCATGTTTATTGTAACTCTATTCACAATAGCCAAGATACGGAACCAACCTAAATGTCCATTGACAGATGACTGGATAAAGAAAATGTGGTATGCACATTCAATAAAATATTGTTCTGTCATGAGAAACAATGAAATTCTGTCATTCACAGCAAAATTGATGATCTTGGAGAAAAATTATGCTACTTGAAAGAAACCAGACACAGAAAGAGAAATACTACATGTTCTCATTCATACATGGGAGCTATAAATAAATAGATAGATAGATAGATAGATAGATAAATAAATAAATAAATAAAAACATTGTAGGAAGATGGCAGACTAGAGGAACCCAGGATACATTTTTCCCACAGAATAAGAACATGACTGGCCCACTGTTATCACCATTGTAAAAAAACTACAGGGCAAAATCTTTTATGAACATAGATGCAAAAATCCTCAAGAAAATATTAGCAATTAGAATACAGCAACACATCAAAAAAATTATACACCATGATCAAGTGGGATTCATCTCAGAGATGCAAGAATGGTTCAACATATGCAGGTGAATAAAGGCAATATACCACATCGACAAAATCAAGGACAAAAAAAATGTGATTATATCATAGAAACAAAGCATTGACAAAATTCAACATCACTTCATGATAAAGACTCTTAGCAAATTATGTATAGAAAAAAAGTATCTCAAAACAATAAAAACAATATAGACAAACCCACACCAATATCATCCTGAATGAAGAAAAGATGAAAGATTTTCCCTTAAGAACGTGAACAAGAAAAGGATGCCCACTCTCACCACTCCTATACAACATAGTATTGGAAGTATTACCCAGAGCAATCAGGCAAGGGAAAGAAATATAGGACATCAAAATTGGAAAAGACAAAGTCGAACTGTCCCTTTTTGCAGATGACATGATCCTTTGTATAGAAAAGCCTAAAGACTCTACCAAAAAACTCTCAGAGCTGTTAAGTGATTTCAGTAAAGTTGCAGCATACGAAACAAATATGCAATAATCAGTAATATTTTTATACTCCAAAAATGAACCAGCAGAAAAAGAAATCAAGAAGTCAAAGCCATTTACAATAATTACCAAAATATTAAATACCTAGTAATCAATTTAACCAAAGAGACAAAAGATCTCTACAAGGAGAACTATAAATCACGGCCCCCAAAATTATGGAGGACATGAAAAAGATGGAAAGACATTCCATACTCTTGGATTAGAAGAATTAACACTGTGAAAATGTCCCCACCACCCAAAGTAATTTACAGGATCAATGAAATCCCCATCAAAATACCAATGCCATTCTTCACAGAAATAGAAAAAACAATCTTAACATTCATATGAAACAGAAGACCCCAAGTAGCCAAAGCAATCCCAAGCCAAAAATAAATTAACAAATAATACCAGAGGCATAACACTACATGACTTTGAGTTATACTACAAATCTATAATAACCCAAATTATATCAGCATAAAAACAGACACTCAGACCAATGGAACAGAATAGAGAACCCAGAAATCAACCCACATATTTACAGCCAACTGATCTTTGACAAAAGCACCAAGAATTGGGGAAAAGACTGCCTCTTCAATAAGTGGTGCTGGGGAAACTGAACATCCATATGTAGAAGAATGAAACTAGATCTGTATCTCTCACTATATACCAAAATCAACTCAAAATTGATTAAAAACTTAAATATTAGACCTAAAACTATAAAACTTCTGAAAGAAAACACAGGGGAAACACTTCAGGATATAGGACCAGGCAAAGGCTTTGAATAAGATCCCAAAAGCACAGGCAACAAAAGAAAAAATAGACAAATAGGATTATATCAAACTAAAAAGCTTCTGCACAGCTAAAGAAACAACAGTGAAAAGACAACCTACAGAATGAGAAAAAATATTTGAAAACTATGCACCTGAGAAGAAAGTAATATCCAGAATATACAAAGAACTCAAACAATTCAACAGTAAGAAAACAAGTAACCCAATTTAAATATGGGCAAAGGAGCTGGACAGACATTTCTCAGAGGAAGATACACAAATGGCCAACAGACACATGCAAAAATACTCAACATCACTAATTATCAGGGAAATGCAATCAAAACCACATTGAGATAACCCCAGTTAGACTGGCTATTATCAAAAAGACAGAGAATAACAAATGCTGGTTAGGATGTGGAGAAAGGGGCACCCCCCCTGTTGGTGGGACTGTAAAGTACTGCAGTCATTATGGAAAACAGGATGGAGGTTTCTCAAACAGCTATAGATAGAACTATTATACAATCCAGCAATC
Organism: Galeopterus variegatus; assembly: GCF_000696425.1. Lineage (NCBI taxonomy): Eukaryota > Metazoa > Chordata > Mammalia > Dermoptera > Cynocephalidae > Galeopterus > Galeopterus variegatus. The sequence goes on from NW_007734908.1 coordinate 69,169, forward strand.
CCACTGCAGGGGTATATAAGCAAAAGGATGGAAATTATCATGTTGAAGGGATACCATGCACTCAGCTCTATTTACAGTAGCTAAGAGTTGGAATCAACCTAAATGTCCATCAACAGATGACTGGATAAGGAAAATGTGTTACACATACTCCAATGGAATACTACTTGGCCATAAAAAAGAATGAAATTCTGCTATTCACAGCAATATGGATGAACTTAGAGAAAATTATGTTAAGTGAAATGAGTCAGGCACAGAAAAAGAAATACCACAAGGCCTTCACTCATAAATGGGAGCAAACAAACAAACAAACAAACAAATAAATAAATGAAAAGAAAGAAACAAACAGCAACCACAATAATACTTTGAACTTTCAAAAACAGAGAATAGAACTGTGGGTTTTAGAGGTGTGAGAGAGAGGGGGAAGGGAGTTAGTGAGAAACTGGTTAAGGGTCAGAAAGATTATGTTTTGCAAACATGAGTAATTATCCTGATTTAATCACCACATATTGTACACAGGTATTGATATTCAAACTTCCACCCCACAAATATGTATAGTCAATTATGTTTCAATAAAAAAACTGTCAAAAATAATAAATAAATAAATTATAAGTTGAACTTTCAGAAGGAGAGAGAAGAACTATTTATTAGAAGTGGGAAAAGGGACGGGGTTTGGGTATAGTGAGATGCTGGTTGTTGGACAAAAAGTTACAGCTAGGTAAGAAAAATAAGTTCTATTGGCATATAGTCAAGCTAAGCATTTATAATTAACAATAATTTACTGTGTGTTATCAAACGGCTAGAAGAGAGATGACCAAATGTTTATATCACAAAGAAATGATTAAATTTTACAATGATGAATATGCTAATTACCCTGATTTAAACATCACATCTTGTATACTTGTATTGAAATGTAACTCTGTACCCCATACATATATATAATCAACGTTTCAATAAAAATATGCCTCAACAAATTTAAAAGAAAAAATATATAATATATTTATGATTCTTGTCAACAGAATAAGATTAAATAAATAGATAAATTGTTAAATAATAGGTATAACTCTCAGTTACCATTAGTTGCATATGATATAATTGCATACCAGGAAAACACAAAAAATAGATGAGGTATTAAATTTAATTTATTAAAGTACCTTGTATAAATTAAATATAAAATATAAGAGCTTTCCTATACATCATAAATAAAGAGTTATAAAATAAAACAAGTAACAAAAATCTCCTTCACTTCAATTTACTTTAAACACACACACAGAAAAGTCCCTTGAAATAAACCTATAATGTACTAATATCCCAACAATTTTACTGAAGGAAATAAGTATTTTAAATAATTAAATTTAATTGAAATTAAAAATGACAAAAGAGTGAGGAAATATTTTTAAGAATAATAAAAATTGCGACAGATTTCAAAACATATTATAAACTTTCAGAAGGAGAGAACAGACCTATAGTTACTAGAGGTGGGAAAGGGGGAGGGAAAGGGGGGATAGGTAAGGGACACAAAGAATACTTACGATTTGTAATGATGAACATGATAATAATATTGATTTGGTCATCACATACTGTACACAAATTCTGACAGTCAACTCTGTTGACTATCAATTTATTATTATTATTTTTCAATTTATCCCATAAATATGTACAATTATGTTTCAATTCAAAAATCAAATTTAATTAATTAATTAATTTTAAAAACATGTTTTAAGGAAAAGAAAACAAAACAAAATTGTGTTGTTCAAAAATAAAATTCTGGAATGAAGTAGAAAGTCTGGAAACAGATTCAACTACCTGCAAGGTTATAGTATATGATAAAGGTAACTTAAAATCAGTGAATAAAGGAAGTATCATTTAGTATCTAGTGCTGGAAAAACAAATCAATTATTTGACAAAATTTAAATCTCTTTCTAAAAATAAATAAATAAATCTTGTCCAATGACTCACCAGTAGGAAATGACAGAGCTGGGGTTCCAATATTATACCTAATATGCTCCCTACCCCATACAAAAGTTAGCAGAGACCTATGTACTAAATTATATGCTAACAAACAATGAACATTAAAATGAAAGAATAAATAAATCCCTTTCTAATAATGTATATTCAAACAGATTCCAAGTAGAATAAAAAGACAAAGGTTTAAAGATAAAAATTATAAAGAACCAAAAAACATTGGCAAATATTTATATATAAAGAGGAAGGCAATGGCCTTTGTAAGTATGGCTTTAAAGCCTAGAGAAAATTATCCTAGGTGAAACAACCCAGGTCCAGAAAGAGAAACACCTCACATTCTCATCATAACTGGGAGCTGAATCCAAAAATAAACAAATAAACAACAAAGAGAGACAGAGAGAGAGAAGGAAAGAAACAATAATCACAGTAATACGTTGAACTTTTAGAAAGAGAGAAAAAAACGTGGTTACTAGAGGTGGAAAAGGGGAGGGGAGGGGTAGAGGGAGCGGGACTAATGAGGAATTGATCAATGGACACAAAGAATAGTTTTGACACAAAGAATGAAGAATGAGCTAACTATCCTGATCTAACCATCACACATTGTACACAGTTACTGAAAATCAAAGTTGTCATCCATATATATGTATAATAAATTATCTTTAAAAAATAAAATAAAGGCAGAAACTCTTTAAAAAAAACTGACAGATTATAGTATATGGACATATTAAGTATCTGTGTGCTGTATGTCCAAAAAAGAAAATAGGCAGAATTCAAATGCAGATGACTAACTGGGAAATATTTGCACATGACAAGGCTGTTACATATCATACATGTAAAAATCTGTTGTAGTATTGAAAATGCAAGAGAGAAAAATTCTTAGTGAAAAAATGTGCAAAGTGCATTGACAGACAATTTGAAAAAAAGGAAAAATAATACTAATGACCAAAAAATGATATAAGCTTGTTTGATTTCATTATTAATCAAAAAAATACAAACTAAAACAGAGTATATTATTATCTTTCACCCATTATATTGATGGAAGAAAGGGGAAATAGGTTATCACATGTACTGCTGATTAAAGTGTAAATTGGTATGGTTTTGCTGTGGAACAGATTGGTAATATGGTTAAAAATTATATATATTCATCTACTGAACAATTCTACCATAAGAAATTTACTTAAATATGAGAGTACTTCAAGAAGTTCGTGGAAAGCTTTGTATTATCTTTTAATTCTATTTCTCCATGAACTTTTGGAAGCACCCTTGCAGATAATTCCATTAAAAGGACAACTTCAACAGTGCACAAAGATGCACAGTGTTAAAATATTCAAATACAGTATTGTTTTTAGTAGAAAAAAATGTAATCATCTGGGGGGGCCAAGGGAAAACCACTTCTTCACCCCCTGAAGGTTTTCTGAAAAATTAACTAATAAACAGAGATTAATATGGAGAAAGGACTTAACAAATTTTATTATTTATGTGCTGGGAGGGGACAAAGCATAGGGCAATCACAAGAGAGTAATGTCCCAATTTTTCATTGGGGTACTGAGCTTCTACACCCATCTCCATAAGGAAAGGGGAAATGGGGGTGCAGAAGTAAATGATTCTTAAGGGGATGCAATGGGCCTGTACAACATACAGTGGCCCAGGACATAGCCCATTTGGCTTGCAGAACATACAATGACTGGTAAATAATTCTCTTCAAAATAATGAATGTGACTGAGATAGAGGACAATAGTCTGTGACAAAAATTTCTCCAGGTGTGTTGACAGACTCTATTCTTTCCTCCTGTGATATGAATTAAGTTAATGAAAACTCAGGGAAAGGACCAGAAATTGCCTTCTTCTTTGGCAAGTCCAGGCTTTAGGCAGATAAGGGAACAGCTTTATCCTGTGCTTTGGAAAGTGACAAAGGATTGAGAGACAGAAGGGGGGAGGTCAGAGACCTTGAGGCTGCTTCTTTATTTCAGTATGTCAAAGTACCATATTTTGGAGTGACAACTTTCTGCACCCCAACACACCATAAGCATTCATCAATGTAGTTCTCATTAAGTAAAAAATACACAACATAAATCCTTTGTTGTTATTAAAATATTTACAAACATACATACGAACACACATACACACAGAAATAACTCAACTTATTTTTTTACCCACCTTTATGGAAGTATAAATTATATAAAATAAAATTCACCCATCCTAAGTGAACGTTTTTATAAATTTTAACAAATACTTATAGTCATATAACCTTCTTCACAATGAAGATGTAGAATGTTTCTAACCCAGGAAAACATTCTCTTGTGCTATCTTTCTGTCAAGTTGCTTCTCCTTACCTCTGGACTATAGTAATTCAATCTTTTTTTCTCTTGTTATACATTAGATTTCCCTTTTTTAGAATTTCCTATAAATTGAATCATGGATTATGCATATGTGCCACCAGATATATTTTTTTTGACATATTTCAAGATGGATAACTAAGGGAAAGTGGAAAAACAAGATTAACTAGAAGGCTGTTTTTCTGTGGAAAGAACTTTACAGGTGTAAATGCAAACAGCCGGGCTTCCTCTGAGGCGCCACTCCTTTGGCTACTATCTATTCACTCTGAAGGCAGCTGTAAGATTACCCAGATTATTTTCATTTGCGTGCAAGGTGTCTCTAACTTTTGACTTCCTTTCTTTCACCTGTGAAGACATCCTCCCTAAGAGCTTCAGAGAAACTTGGTCTCAGGCCATTGTTCTGGGGCTTGTACCTCCCGTCATCTTCTCTCTTGTGAACACTAGTACATTAAGTTTTGGACCCACGTTGAAAATTGGGCCAGTACTCTCTTGTGATTTCCCCATGCTTTGTCCCCTCCCTGCATGTTAAATAATAAAATTTGTTATGCCTTTTCTTCCTATTGATCTAAATTTGTCAGTGATTTTTATTAATGAAACTTTAGGGGTAAAGAGGAAGTTTTCCCTTGGCCCCTACACATTCTTGTGAATGCACGTACCATTATTATTTCCTTCTTATTGCTGAGTAACTTCCCATTGTATGGATTTGTCACAATTTGTTTGTACATTCACCAATAGTATTTCATTGTACAGATGTACCATAATTTGTTTTTCTATCCACCTATTGATGTATTTAGGGCTGTTTGTGAATAAAGCTTCTGTGATCAGTCACTGGGGTACTTCAAAAAGTTCATGAAAAAAAAAGAATTAAAAAATATGAATCTTCCCATGAACTTTTTGAAGTAACCTTGTATAAACATTGGGTATATATTTTCCTTTCTCTTGGTAAACACTTAGGAGTTGGAATACTGAACCATAGAGTGTGTTTGCTTTTACAAGAAACTACCAGTTCTTTCCTGAAGTAGCTGTACCATTTTGTATTCCCACCCACAATTAGTACGATTTTCATTTGCTCCCTGTGGTCACCTGTCGTGGTCTTTTACCTGCCTGTAATCCTGCCAACTGGGCCAGTTGTCAAGCTGGGTCTGGGTCTGGAGCTCACAGACCCCTCAAGCTCATTCCAGACTGGGTCACAAAGCCTTCACACACAAGACTGGGTCCCCAGACCCCTTACATGCAGGTATGAGCTAGGTAACTGGCAAACAGGTCCTTGGAAGCCATAGGTTGGAAAGCATGGCCACGTGTGGCGCAGATGCCCAAGGCAGATGCCAGCCAAGCCATGGCACTGTGGATGTGCACTAACTCCACTCCCACACACAACTTAATTGCTTACAAAAAATGTGCTGCACCACCCCCAACCTGACCTAGGATGAGGGGACCTAATTAAATTATTCTATTTTCCCAACATCACCCACACATGTTATTGATTGTCTTTTTAATTTTGACCATTCTAAAGGGTGTGTAGTCACTTCTCATTGTTATTTTAACTTGTGTTTCCTTTAAATTTTATGATGTTGAGCATGTGCGTATTTGCTACTTGTATATCTTCTTTGGTGTGACATCTGTTCAAATTTCTGTCCATTTTAGTGGGTCCTTTGTCTTTTTAAAAATTCTGAGCTTTGTGAGTTCTATATATGTTGTAAATACAAGCTGTTTATCATATATATATATATATATATATATATATATTTTTTT